>NC_063441.1:9607478-9907478 GCF_020379485.1 Brassica napus
CTCATGAGGCTGTTGCTCAAACTTGATGGCGTCAAAGCAGAAGGGAAATCTAGAGTACAATAATAACGCAGAGGTTAATGTTTCATCTCATGCATTCTTCATTTGTCTGCATCAACTATGTTTACAAAATAAAAATGTCAACAACAATGGTAAACAATATGAATCAGGTATTTACGATTAATGAGTTCTAGGCTTTCGGATGAGTTGCAATGATATGATCAGTGACTTTGGTAGATATACATTGAGATTCTGTTAAGTGATCATTTGTTTGTATGAATTAGTGGAATGGCTAAGACTGTTGAGAAATATAGAAAACATAGTTATGCAACAATGGATCCAAATCTATCATCTAAAAACTTGCATGTATTTTCCTATCTCTATATATAGATATGAATTGTCAAGGATTAACCTCGGCTTTAAGATTGTCCTTAATTTATTTCCTCTTAAGCGACTAGAGAAGTATAAGGACTGCTTGAAGCTCAGATCAAGAGTTGAGATCCTACAACATTCACAACGGTAAATGATTACTTCAACAGTTTAGTAATCATTTTTGGACATAAAAACATAGCGTGCAGTTTTACTTATGCGTTCAAGTGGTGTGCATAAGACCATTCATAAAGGCATCAACCTTAGAGGTGACGATGTATATTAATTACTAAGGTTTTACTTAAGGTATTGGCATCAACCTTAGAACTTCTCATTGTATATAATTACTACTGTTTTTATTTTTTTAAATATGTG
The DNA here is from genome assembly GCF_020379485.1 of Brassica napus. Taxonomy (NCBI): domain Eukaryota; kingdom Viridiplantae; phylum Streptophyta; class Magnoliopsida; order Brassicales; family Brassicaceae; genus Brassica; species Brassica napus. The sequence goes on from NC_063441.1 coordinate 9,608,220, forward strand.
TCTCTTGCATGTACACCATAGGCATATACCAAGATATGTGTATACATCTAGAAAGTCCTCTTCTGCAGCTGGGTTGATTGCAACTGTTGCTAAAGAACATGAATGCTGAATTTTGCAATGATAAATGGTTCCTTGCAATGAAACTTACAAGTAACCTAGAATTTCTGACTAATGTCATCTAACTCTTTAACAGGCTGGTGCTTTAATGTTTGCTGATTATGGAATATGTTGCATTCACGAGTTTGACAATATGGATATCAAAAATCAGGTTAGTGATCATCAGTTTCTTATTAGTACGACTACAGAGTTTTCCTGTACTGTACTTTAAGATTTATGTTAGATTTGGGGACAAAGGTTGCTATTCGGTAAGCTATGGAGTGGAGCAGCAAACAATAATCACTACGAAAGCTTGTATACAAGCAACTTTCTAGCTCACTTGATTACAACAAATGTACCCAGCTAGATATTTATGTGCTCTTGATTGATCACAGGAGAAAGAATAGATGCAGATGCTTGTGTTCCAGCTTTTCACCACCACAGCTTTTGCGAGACAAATAAAGAACACATGTTCTATAAGACATAGGGGTCAGTCTCAATGACATTCATAAAGCTTTGCTGTCACCTCTGGAAAGATTCTTAAACAGAGACTAGACATGTTGCTTATGCATGTCTGAATCTGGAAACTCAGCTAGAGGGCAACGCATCAGCAACACGAGCAATCAACGTCATCTTCACCATCCGGGCTTATTCCTTATTCATTAACAAACTCACTGAAATTATCATAAAGTGATCAAGTGCATCAACATTGGGTTGATTTGAATTCAAGTGCTTCGGACAGAGTAAATATGTCCACTTTCCAAAGAATTATATGAATCTAAATGTAAGGGAGGCAACTGAGCTACGGATTCATACTCCGTTGTTTGAGAATATATGGAGTGTTTGTTATACTTCTGTTTTGTCCACAAATAGTTTGTTCTACTGTAATTAAATTTTAACTATTTTAAACAATTTTTTTATTTTTTTGAAAATAGGCTTTGCTATTGAATATTAGAAATTTTACAAGAAGCTGGAATAAAATATGTATTAGTGTTTAAAAGTTATCTTCTCTCATAAAAAATTTTCAAATAATATCTATAGTGAGTGACACAACTAATATATTAACATAAAGTATATAAGAATATAAAAACTACATTACATTTTGTGTCAAATGTCAAATTTATTTACTACAAACAAACTAAACAATTTGTGTTCATGCTTTAAAGCAAGAGAACTCGATTTTTTACTTAAAAAAATAAATTAGAAGTTTTTAAAATTATAACCAATCAATTTAGCAACAACATTATACTTAAATTTAGTCTTCAGGTGGAACTTAAAGTAAACAATCGTGAATTTTTTAAAAATCCCTTATTTTCAAAAACCCAATAATGATAAAATTTAATACACACAATGACATATAATATTTCATATCATCTATCAAGTATTATATGTATTAAGAAAAAATCAAATAGTGTTATCTTTTTATTACCTAATAATTTCTATCAAAAATACAAAATGCAACTATTAAAATCAAAATTTACATTATAAATTAGTTTATATGGAATATATTTTACTGTAAACTTTTTTCATATGTCTTTGTGATCATTTGTATTTTGTTAAAAATATTTAATCAGAAATCACACAATTTCAATGGAAATTTAACAGTTTTTAAAGTAGTAAAATATAATCAAGAATAAACATAAATCAATAATTTACAGTGTAATATAAGCACAAATAAATTATATATATATAGTATAGTTTTAACCCAACAAAAATTTGACTAATTGTCACTTATATATCAAGTTTTATACTAGAAATTTACTCTAGCTATTTTAATTATTTTGATATATAATCCCGCCCGTAGGGCGGGCCGGTCCTAGTAAGTATATATATAATGGAAAATTGAAATCTGAAAGAAAAATCCAAGCACAAGTCGATCCATTGTTTCACATCAAAGTCTTTTAAGATATAGAGAAAATGGTAAAATAATTTAATGTGGTAAGTTTTTTTTTTTTTTTTTTGTGCAATTAATGTGGTAAGTTATCTTCTTTGTAACAAATACTTTCTGTGTCTTAGACTTTGGATGATTATGTTACAAAAAAAAATATTTATGACAACAGGGACATATGGCTACAGTTTCTTCGCCAAACATCAACTATTTTTGTATGACGTTGACATTTATCTATAAGATATAATAATTAGAAAAAACTCTACCATAATCTATACATTTAAAGCAGAATCCTTCTTAGAATTATGTCCCTGAAATTTCCTATTAATTACAAAACATTCTATTACCTTTTCAATTATTTTTAAGGCTTTTTCGAAAATGTAAAGCCCATCATTCGTCTCTTGGTGAGATGCACACTCTAAAAATAAATGTGACTTCTTATATTAACAATACAAATATTTATTCACTAATAATCCATCTCTCCCTGATCGATTGCTTGTAGGCTTCCTTCTTTCATTTCAATTTTTGTGACAAATCTATTAGCGTTCAAATCGTTGGCGAGTCTTCGTTGATTCCTTCTCGAATTCATTTTCTTTTTTCAAACGTAGCAAATGATTGAAGAGATTGATAAATCTATTGTGAAAACTTAACCTAGATTTATTGGGGGTATAATCATTTGTATTGATTCTTATTGGGAGTTGAAATTTGTTATCTTTTAGATACACTAGATCTTTTTTCCGCGCTACGCGCGGATTATCTGTTATAATTTTTCATTATTATTTTCATATTTAAAAATTATTTGCATCATTTCTAAAAGATCGTAAAATGTCTAAAGTAGTAAATAATTAATAATAATTGAGATTTTTGGCTATAACTCTTTGAATTAATGAACTTAACTTTTGAACAAAAAAAGAACTTAACTTTGTGCATCTACTATATATACACATCATATGATTTTAGCTAATTATTCATTTGAAGAATAGTTAGATAAATCTCATTTAAGATAAATATATGTGTTGTTGTAGTTTAAAATGTTATAAGAGATGGAGTCAAGTATTTTGTTTAGTATAGTTGTAGTAGTTTATAATAGAACATAAAAAATTTCATGTATTGTCGATGAAGGGAAAACCATATGATGTGTGGTTGTAGTGCATAAAGTAGAAGCATAGAGTGAAATGTGAGGTTGTAAATATAAGCTCATATTATTGATTAAACCTTTAAAGTTATTTTATTAATAATTAACATTGAATAATTTATGGCTTTTACTTTTTCTAATCAATAATTAATATAATGGAAACATGAATCTTTGCAAACATGAATCTTCTATACGTTGTGCAGTTTGGTAAACTGAATAGGAAAGTTAATATTAAATCTGAGAAATTGTTCTATAGTTGCTCAAAAAAATTAACCAAAAACAGGAAAAAAAAAAAGGAAAACATTGCAAAGTAAAAAATAGAGAGAGCATACTAATTTGTGGAAAGTGGAAACATCGACCAGTTTAGTGGTTCCGCGAAAGTGTAGTCAATTCTTACATACATAGTTTTATTTAAAACAAAAAAAATCTCAGAAAGCTAAAGATGTTTTGAAATTTAAAAACACCACCAAACGGGATAATCTCAATCGCACATATTCTGTATTAATTAGAAAGATTATGAATCATTTTCTGTCGTGTCTTTAAGCTCTCATCTTCGATTTCTCCATTGCTCTCGGAGCTGCACCTGCAAACATCACAACATCGATTATACAATAGGAAATTCAGAATCATACACCAGACCAAACTCCTAAAGGCTCAAGACTGTTTTTTTGGCGCTTTTGAGCACATTATTTTAACTTGTTGTGCTTATTCACAAAAGGAAGCAAGTGATCATCATCAAACAGCTACCAGCCCATCTTTATCCCAGTTCTAGCTGATCTCAAAAATAATATTCAGAAAGGTACTGCAGATTGTAGTTGGGAACCAAGTGAAAAAAAAAACTTACCTAATCCAATGGCATTACAGCCTTTCATTATATTCAGCTTCTTGCAGACATCAATAAACATCCTGTAGATTAGAATAATCAAATCCCAGTTAATATCTTTCTAATGCATGCTACATTTTTATTCCAAGAGCATAAAAGCCTCTAAGAAGTTTTCAAAAATAAGAAATAAAACTTACTCCAATGGAACATCTCCAGCACGCATCCAATCTCCATCCTTGTCTTCATAAGTGAGTACATAGTCTTTTCCATTCAGAATATCCTTGAGTTTGGTCTCACAGAGCTTATCCTTCATTGTAGCTCCGTTAGATCCACATTGACCTAAACACCAAAGAATCCATTGCACTCATCGATCTACCATGAGAACTCTAACAACACATCATTATCGCAATCACAGAAACATATCACCAAGAGTAAAAGTGGTGAACATTTTCTCCAAGGCTGAAGAAAGCTCCATGTAGTTATTGTAGCTCCTCTGGTCAACTTTCCTTGGATAAGGAGCACCATCCATGCTGACTTTAACAATGAGGGCCGCAGAACCTGGCTACCCATCAAATTCATCACTGTTCTTACAAGTGGTTGCCATTGTGTTCTTCCTGAAAGATCTCACTTGATGCCAACCAACAATCTGTGCCCTAAAGAAAAACATAAAAATCCAAAATTTACCCTTCAACTGATGAAAGAAATAAAAAAATAAAAGATCCTATTTTATTTTGTCAGCTACTGCTTCAGGAAACATCCAGATTTTCTCAGTATAAACTGGAGATCTTGATACAGGAAGGCCAAGTGTCAGCTCCGTAGCCTTGAGGCTAATAGCAGCTTTGTCATTTTCAGCAAGGCCAGAGGGCCCCAAATAGTTATGCTCCTTGAATACTCATCCTGCTTTGGGTGAAGAACTTGCCACAGAGACATTGCTCTGCAGCTCTTCCTCCAGTGACGTTTCTATACTTTTAGGGGTTCTACGCTTCCTCCAGTGTCCTCTCTAGTGTTCTTTTTTCATGTGAAAATGGTGTCCTGTCTGATAGAAAAGTATCAAAAATTATTTCTTACATGATGTTTATGCATTTTTGACGTTAAACTTTACTGATTTATAAAGTTAGGGACATTGGTAAATAAGTAAAGAGACGTCAACACTCTCCCTTTATTAATTATTAGACCAGTAAAAATAGTTTACAGCAAATCAAAGAGACAACCAAAGTTCAAATAAAGAAAACTTATGGAAATAGACAACTGAGATGAAACGAAACTTAGTGGGGTTGACGGTTAGATGGCGTAGCGAGAATCACTAACGCTCAAATGCATTTGAAGCATAGTTGGAACCATGAATGTTACCTGCACATCAGAATTGGAAATGAATTTGTTTAGATCTTCTATTGAGACACATGCCTTCTTTTTTTATCCCATCGATACAGGGGAAAGCTTCTCCGAATGGACCTCCTAAGCTGGAAGCAAATGGTATCATCAAATAAGTTAGTGTACGATAACATGCATGTCACCAAATATATGTGAAATACCCATCATCTATACTATGATGGCAGATCAATCAAAGAATCATCGTCGAGAAACCCATCTCAAGATCGTCTTGATGAACTGATGATCAAATCATGCTCCAAGTAAGATCAATCGACTATCTTTGCTTTTCTTAATTCTTTATATTGGGTTGTGTGAAATCGATTTCATGAGATCAAATTAGGAGATTTCTTAATTCATAGGAACAAACTAAAATTATTATTATTATTTTGGTTAGAGAACGAAGGTGAGGATGTTGGCCAGGGAAATACCATTTCAAATATGTAGCAGAAGAGATATGTTACATTGTAAAGCCCAATCCGAAACATCATAACGTTTCATCACTTCACCAGCCTCACCATTGGTCCTCACCTAAACCCATGAAAGGAATCTAAAGCTCATGATTTTATTGCAAGTCTAGATAAATTCAACGCTTTTGAACTTACAGAATCAGCACTGATTATCAGTTCTGCTATCGCTGGTGCATATTTTTGGTTTCTGCGTTTTTATTATCTTTTTCAGTAGCAATCATGGCTGATGAAAATAATGAGATGAAGGAGGAGAAGGACTAGCAAGAAGTAAGTTGAGTTGATTTTGTCTATATTTGCAATCCTTTTATATATTAAAGATTTCGATAAGGCTCAAGTTAGACTTTGTTTTTTACTTCTTTTGCTTGATTTGTATGATTGTGTTGTTTAAACGGTTTGGCTATCCTTAGCTCGCACCGTCTGATCCAACCACTTAGAAGAAGAAGACGAATGTAGTCATTCAGCATCCTATTGAGGACTCAACATAGTCACAAGTGGAAAAATCTGATTTATTGCATGGTATCTTGATCTGAGTCTATATGCTGTAAAACTTTTTTTTTTGTTTCTTTTTAATGGAATGCACGTAACTTTGTGTCTGATTTATTTTTCCTGAAGCTAATGATGGTCGCAAGAGTTCATTTGCTGGACTGAGGAAAAAGAAGAAGAAGCATGTGAGTGTTTTGACGATTTATGTCTTCTAAATTACTGGTGTCTTAAGTTTCAAAATGAGTCTCTGTCTCATAATGTTTTGTTTGTTTTGATGGATAGGTTAAAATTTCAAGCTCATGAATGAAGAAAGTCTCGATGCTGCAGAAGACTTGGATGATATTTTTTTAGATTATTTTCTTTGTTTATTGTTAATTGTTTCTTATTGTTAATTATTTTTAGCAGGAAAAATGTGTTCTCTGTTTGAAGCTTACATAAAATACATTGCAGAGGGAATATATTTGCAGCACCAGCAACGCTACCCTTGGTAGGTAAGTGATATGGCCATATGGGTTACATATATGACGAGGTGAATATTTTTAATATTCATGGAGCATAAACACATTTAGAAAATATTAATTAAAGACCATATTTCCAATTTTATCTACGTTAAAGATTCATATATATATCTAAGTTCACAACCAAGATTTGGTTACGATTTTTCTCTGTTATTCCTAAAATATAGAAACTATTAATTAGAGGTCACATTTCCAAAGTTAGTTAAGGAAATTTGTTAGTGTTTATTTGGAATTTATTATATTAAAGATTTGCTTACGAATTTGTTTCTATTATTTTTGTGATTTTTTTATTGTTTCTAAAATACACTAGATCTTTTTACGATTGTATAAAGATATTAGACCTACTCTATCCATAGCTTTTGCTATAAATTACAAACATTTCCACCAGCTATGCCAATCACAAAAGACCATATCTCACTCTTCTCTTATTTATCGAAATATATAATGACTATCAAGTAAATTCCATCTTAAAAGCAGTTTAATGTTCAATATAGTGAAACTCTACATATTATTTTCCGTATATAATAATGTTAGTAAAGCTACTAACATGGCTTTATTGAATGATTTTCCGTTTGTAAAAAATGGTCCAACTAAAAGAAAAAATCTTAAACTCATCTAAATACTAATCTATTTTTAGACAATTAGTTAAATGATTACAAAAATTAAAAAATATTCATTTTGACATTATGTCCATAACTGTTAAAATGTAAACAATATTTCGTATAATATTGTGCATATAAGTTTTTTTTTGTAAAAAATTCCAATACTAATATTTGACAATATTAGTTCTAATCAAAAAATTACTGTCATAAATAAAACATTACTCTATTACCACATAATTTATTTAACAATAATGATCACTAAAACAAACAAAATCAACTATTACTTTTATATATAAGAAGAAAGAAAACTATGACTTATATATACACACTAATCACAACAATATATAATTATCATATAAATTGAAACTAAAGAAAATGATACAATAAAATAACAACCAAATATTTATATGTTATAAAATAAACTGTTATAAAATATATAATCCCGCGCTTTGAAAGCGCGGGTCAAAATCTAGTAGGCTATAAATGTATGTGTCTTAGCAAAAAATAAATTAAATGTATGTTAAGTCCTTTAACGAATTATTAGTGGAAACAAGTAAAACTTAAGAAGGAAATAAGTGTCAAGGTTTCGTGGTGTAGTTGGTACTATGAATGGCTCATTCATATACCACAGACGCAGAATTCAACGACAGACAATCTCGCACGTAGTGTAAAGAAGCAACCGTCGTTTGTTGTCTATATGGATGGTGAGCTACCGATTAGGTTTGCAGAGTCTATATGAGTTTGTTTCAAGTTCCTGAAAAATAAATTTAAATTAAACAACCACATTAGTCATATATTACGAATTTAGATTTTTTTTCCGTATATGTTATATTTTGAATGTTTTAAAATACTATAAATTAATAAAATAGTTACAAGTTTCGCAAAATAGTTACAAGTTTCGCATTGAAATTTTTATGATCCATGGTTTAAAATTTTTGTTATGACAAAATACAAATGATTACAAAATCATATAAATAGAAAATCTCATTTAATAAATATTAAGATTGAAAGATATATATATATATATATATATATATATATATATATATATATTAATATCGTTTAAATTAACTATGTACCATATACAAATAAATAAATATTTTAATTTAAAATTTATCTTTGAAAAAAAAATTTCGATAAAAGCTTTGAAAAAATATTGGCAACTTAATAATTAAATTTTATACTTTTCATTAAAAAAATTTTAAATAATTATAAATTATTAAAACCATTAATATTCCAAAATGGAAATTTTGTTATCAGTGATTTAATTTTTTTTTATTAATAAGAAGATACAAATAATCAATAAAACAATACAAGTAGAAAACATTATCTAATAGATATTAGGAAAATTATCACAAATAACACATTCATAATACCATTTTTCATGTTTACACTAACCACTTTTACCCTCACTTTTAATGAAGGGTAAAAGACAATTATACTCTTAGAGTTAACTAATCTAGACTTAGGGTTTAGAGTAGAGGGGTGGGGTGAGTTTTTGGAATGTGAAATTTAGGATTCTAATAAATATATAAATAAATACTTAGAAAATAAATTAAAAATTTTGAAAAAATAGTTTCAAATATAATTTTCGTTTTTCAAAAAGAAATTTGAAAACAAAATAAAAAAAAATCAAAAAAAATAATTCAAAAAAAAAAATTATAAAAAAGTTCGAATTTGAAAAAGTATAATTCGAAAACATAAAAAAAATTTACTTTATTTTTATTTTTATTTTTTTATTTTTCTTTTTCTTTTTTTTATTTAAATAATGATTTATTATATATATAAATAACAAGGGCATAAGAGTCTTTTGCCACTTAATGAATAAGGTATTTTTGAAAATGTCTCTTTGGTGGTGGTAAAAATGAAAAGTGGTACCATGAAAGTAGTAAACATGTAATTTCTCATAGATATTAACTTTAAAAAATACACTATATATCTATTTTGATATAATTTTAATTTGATTATATACCACATACAATAGAAAAAGTGCTTGTTTGGATTAACAAATTTTATTTATGTGTTTACACCAATTTAATTATATATGTAATAGTTACCGAATTCTTAATTATTCAATATATATTTATTATTTCATAATATGTAAATGAATATATAATACATAAAAATAATTTATATAAAATATTTATCATGCTCAAGGTTCGGGTCTTAACCTTGTTTGATGCTCTCTCCGTTTCTAAATAAGCGTCACTTTGATATATTTCGATTAGATTAAAAAAGTAAATGAAATGTAATTAAATTTCTATTAATTACACATGGTTGACCAATAATATTTGAGATAAATAATTTTCTTATAAGATCAATACACTTTGCAATTAATTTAAGCTGAAAGTAAATAAAATTTGTATTGAAATTCTAAATTGACACTTTTTGTGTAACAAGAAAAAATGTTAGAATGACACCTTGATATGAATGACACTTTATGTTTTCTTAAGGCTGTATTTGGCAAATATCTTTAAAAACTGTAAGGACTTGAAAAATGTAAATCTTAAAAGCCATATCCAATCACATTTTAACCATTTTTTGTTCAACAAATTATAGTTGTATTTTTTCTAAAGTCACTTTACCTAAACATACAGTCCATACCAGTCACAGCCTTAACTAAACTTTGAAGATTAAATAAAAGTGTTTCTCATTACTATCCTGGAAGTTTAGTCTCCTCTCGCCATCGTGTGGGGATCATTTCCAAAGTTGGAGTTGTTGCGGCTTGGTTGAGACTGCAACGAGATGGTTTCGGTGTATTGTTTTCCTTTTTTTCCTGGAGGAGATAGTAAGACTGGTGAGTCTTGATGTACTTAAGCTTTGTGCTATCTGTAACATCTGGGAAGTGATCAGGGTAAAATGAATATGCACATCTAGGTTTCATTAGGTTTATTTTAATGATGGTTGTAGGTTTTGTACTTTTGTTGGATGATCAGTTCTACTACACAATTGATTCTCTTGTTGATATTTTTTTTGTCATCAAAATGCACTGCCATTATTACTTTTTTGTACTTTTCTGATCGGTTCCAAAGTAAAATCTTTAAAAATAAGAAATGGGCCATTCGTTTCAGTATCTATCATTTCCTTTCAGCCGATCCATCTGTTGATCGATTCAGGTGATCCATTTATATTTTATGGGACTGTTTGTTTGTCCATCTAGATAAATCGTCTCGATAAATTTATATTCGTTTCTTTATTTATATTTTCATCTAGATGAGTTTAGTAAACAAACTACTAATATACTCATGTTTTGATTTAATCAAAATACCTTGTCTGGATTTAATTATATTTATTTTTGTTTTGTTATTATTTTTTATTAATTATCTAAAACATAAACATAATTTTGGCAAGAAATATAATTTTGGCGAGAAATATAATTTTGTGATTTGAAAAATACATATTTACGATTTAATTTGAAAATTTTTATTTTGCAATTTTAACAAGAAAAAAAACATTTTGGCGGCAAATGCTGTATTTTTTTAATTTTTGGCAGAAAAACATGTTTTTATGTTTTTGGAGGGAAAACGCGTTTTTGCGTTTTGGCAGCAAATGCATTTTTGTTTTTTTTGGCGGGAAACACGTTTTCCGTTTTTGGCGGGAAACATGTTTTCCGTTTTTAGTAGAAAAACACGTTTTCCCGTTTTTGGCAGCGAAACGCGGTTTCCGTTTTTTGCGGGAAAATGCATTTTTGCGTTTTTGGTGGGAAAATGTGTTTTACGGCCTGGTAGAGAAATGTGTTTTAAATGGAAAATTCGTTTTTGTTGTTTTGGCAGAAAATACGTTTTTACGATTTTAGCGGAAAATACGTTTTTACGATTTTGGCGGAAAAATGAGTTCTGGCTTTGGCAGAAGAATACGTTTTGTATTTTTTGTGGGAAAATACGATTTTGTCATTTTTTCGCTATTAGGTTTAAGATCGTAATTTTTTAATTTTATTAATTTTTGGTAGAACCATCTCAATTTGGATGAGCAAATTGATTTTAAAAACTTGTATTTTTAATGTCTAAACGACTAAAACTATTACTGGATGGAGAAACGAAGAGTTCCAAATATTAAACTATGAGATAAAAATGAGATTTCACTTAAACTCGAGTTCGTTTAAAGTTAAAAAAGAAACGGGGTCAAAGTCTTACTTTTCCGACGCGGTAAGACACAAAAAAAAACAAAGAAGACGACAAGACGATGATGACGGAAATAAGAAAAGGGCATAGGACCGTCGTACATAGGGAGAAAACTTGAGGGTAATCTTGTAAACATACGCAAGAGAAAATCGTACGGTACGGTACCGTGTTAGCTTTGGTGGTCGTCCGCTGATCCGTTAAAAACTGTGTGCTCGTTTTTCTCTGGCGGGTCATCAAATAATTATATTTTGTCTAATCATCTTTGTTTATTTTTTTTCCTACAAACATTTATTTGATTAATTGCATATACCAAATCTTTTTATTATTATTTTTATTATTATTTTTTAAAGAAAAATTCGATTTATTTGATAAATTTACATATTTTATAGAAAAAGAAGATGCGTCAAAACAGAGAAAATGGCAAGAATCTCAACCGTTGGTTGTGAGGTAAACTCATCTCGTTTCGACCTTTCCTTTCTTAACGTTTTATGTAATAAAAAATATATATTGTGTCGATTTGTGGGTTCCTATTCCTGGTTAAGGTCGGTTTTGTTTTTGTATTTATTTCTTTTTCTGTGTTCGTTCAGATTCGTCGTTACTAAGCTAGGTCAATTGATTCTTTTTCATTAAATTGCCCAGATTTGGGTATTTAACTGCAACATTCAATTTCTCAAGCATTGGTTAGGTAGAAAAGAAAACATCTCGATTGCAAGATATATAGGTACAGAAACAAAATCTGCAAAGTATATATAATATCTTAGCACTCTTATGAAATCCTCAAACTCGTGTCTCTGTGATTGATTGGTTGATTGGCAATACCATTGTTGATCCCTAGCATTCAGTTTTAGGGTTAGGCCTCTGAATGGATAATCCTTTTGATTCTCTTATTCTTGTATTGATAACAACATGTGTTTTCTATTATCTTTTGTTGTGTTTCTCTACAGTTTCGTTTGCTCTCTAGCAATCCAAGAAACTTAGCTTCTCTTATGGAACATCTCAGTGAATCTCAGATCAACGAGGTTAGCTTTTGATATTAACTCGTATCTGATGGGTAATTGAATTGTTCAATCACGTTAAGTTTTTTTTTTTAAATTGGTAATCACTCAAGACCATAACCTTATATCTATCTGCTGGAATTAAAAAAAAACAGTTTAGAGATTCTTGATTAGCTGTGTTTACAATCATAGATTTGTACATTATTTTCGGATCTTGTAATAACCTAATCGTACATCCTTTTTTTTAAATCTTTATTTAATTCGTTTATGCTAAATTCTAGATTGCTTTGGTACTCTGTTCTTCATTTTTAGTGACACAGTTTCTAACTGTTACATTGATTTCATTATGCATATTCGAAAGCTCAAATTCATATCTATTTTTCTACTTTTACAGGATGTGTCTTTAAAGAATAATCCTCCAGACAAAGAAGATACGGACAAAGACACTAACATGGAACAACCACCTACTAGTCCACGTCATCGAAAGGTAAAGAGAATTATTCTTATTATATGATGCTTGCAATCAAGAATGTTTAAGTCTTACATGATGTTTGTTTTGTATATGTCTAGGTTATTGCTAGATGGTTACCTAATGAAGCGCAGAGACCAATCGTTGATGACGCTCCTGTTTTCTCACCATCATTAGAGGTACTCCTTGCTTCTTGTTTCATTTTGTTTTGTTCATGTTTTGAGTTCTCTTCAATCTTGGGGTTACTAGGAGTTTGAAGATACACTTGCTTACATAGAAAAGATACGTCCATTAGCAGAGCCGTATGGTATCTGTCGAATCATCCCACCATCCACATGGAAACCTCCTTGCCGGCTCAAGGAGAAGAGCATATGGGAGCATACAAAGTTTCCCACACGGATTCAGACCGTGGACCTGCTTCAGAACCGGGAGCCTATGATGAAGAAGAAGAAGCCCAAGAGCAGGAAACGCAAACGGAGAAGAAACTCCAGAATGGGTTCCTCTAAGAGACGATCTGGCTCTGGTTCTGGCTCTTCTCCCGAGGCAGAGGAGAAATTCGGGTTTAACTCCGGTTCAGACTTCACTCTGGAAGAGTTTGAGAGATACGCTCTGTATTTTAAAGAGGCATACTTCGAGAAGAAGGATTCTCCGTCTGTGGAGGAGATAGAAGGCGAATACTGGCGGATAGTGGAGCAGCCAACAGATGAAGTGGAGGTATACTATGGAGCTGACTTGGAGAACAGGGTGCTTGGAAGCGGATTTTACAAGAAAGCCGATAGCGATAAGGGTCAGTACGCAGTCTCTGGCTGGAACTTGAATAACTTACCGCGTCTCCCTGGCTCTGTACTCTCTTTTGAGGACTGTGATATCTCTGGAGTTCTAGTCCCATGGCTCTATGTTGGAATGTGCTTTTCTTCATTTTGTTGGGTAAGTCACACTTTTGAAATATTTATTTACTTTTATAGTGGGCCCCAGTGATGTCACATGGTTGACCATTTTTTTTTCCAGCATGTGGAGGACCATCATCTATACTCACTGAACTATCATCACTTTGGGGAGCCAAAAGTATGGTATGGTGTTCCGGGAAGCAATGCAACATCACTCGAGAAGGCGATGAGGAAACATCTGCCTGATCTGTTTGAAGAACAGCCTGATCTACTTCACAGCCTGGTTACTCAATTTAATCCTTCGATCCTGAAAGATGAAGGAGTCCAAGTTTACCGGGTGGTTCAGAACCCAGGGGAGTATGTGCTGACGTTCCCTAGGGGTTACCATGCTGGATTCAACTGCGGTTTCAACTGTGCGGAAGCGGTTAATGTAGCTCCGGTTGATTGGTTGGCTCATGGGCAGAACGCCGTGGAGCTTTACAGTAAAGAGACGAGGAAGACTTCTCTGTCTCATGACAAACTTCTCCTCGGAGCAGCTTATGAGGCTGTAAAGGCTCTTTGGGAGCCCTCAGTTTCTTGTGTGGTGAAAGAAAAAAATACATGGAAGAGTTTCTGTGGGAAGAACGGTGCGCTTACCAAGGCGATTCAGGTAATGTAAAAAACAGTCAATACTTATTGTTTCTACTTTCTAAAATGCTTTGTTAGCTTTTTTTTTAATGTTTATAGGCTCGGTTAGGAATGGAAGAGGAAAGACTTGGAGATCTTGGAAGGGATTCTTCTTTGAGATTGGTGAAGATGGAGAAGGACTTTGATTCAAACAGTGAAAGGGAATGCTCCTCGTGCTTTTATGATCTGCATCTCTCCGCTTCTGGCTGCAAGTGCTCTCCTGAAGAATACGCGTGCCTTAGACACTCGGACGATCTATGTTCATGTGAAGTGAAGGATAGATTCGTCCTTGTCCGTTACACCATGGATGAGTTACGGTCACTGGTCAGGGCATTGGAAGGGGAAATGGACGATTTAAATATATGGGCTTCTAAGGTGTTAGGTATTGAACACAGTGATAAAGATCAGAATAACACTGGTTCAGTTATCAACGAGGAGAAGAAGCTAGAGAAAGGTTCGTTTGATCTGAATATCAACTTAGAGTTGAATTATCATGAAGACCTGAAAGAAGAGGTCAGCACCAGTGGCGAGTTAAACGCTTCAGGGAACTTTGATGTATCGGTCGAGCCTATAAACCTTGGTTTCTTGAGTTTTGGAAAGCTTTGGTGCAATAAGCATGCTATATTCCCAAAAGGTACAATCTCTTTTGCTAATACTATTGACTTAAAATCATAATTTTTTTGGGTCAAAAGGCTGTTGCTGATGTCTTTACTTCTACAGGATTCACGAGTCGTGTCAAGTTCTACAACGTGCTTGATCCAACAAGGATGAGCAATTACATCTCCGAGGTTTTTGATGCAGGACTCATGGGTCCATTGTTCAGGGTATAAAACCTTTTCCCTAATAAACATTCTATTGGATAAAAACTGAATCTTCTAAAGCAACAACAACTGACTTTTTCCTCTTCAGGTTACTCTGGAAGAATCTCCAGACGAGCGCTTCTTCAATGTCTCAGCCCAAAAATGCTGGGAGATGGTGTTGCAGAGAGTTAAAGATACATCCACAAATCTTGGTCTTCCTATTTTATCGCGGTTTGAAAGTATCAACGGGCTCCAAATGTTTGGTTTCCTCTCGCCGTCTATTGTTCAAGTAAAAAGTTCAAACCCAACTCTTTTTCTTTAAAAACATGTTCATCAACTTTACTTTCTTAACTTAATCATCTCTCTACAGGCCATTGAAGCTCTTGATCCAAACCATAAACTGGTCGAGTACTGGAACCACAAGAACCAATCTCAATCCGAGTCGAAAGATCACTTCATATCATCAAACTGTACCAAAGGAAAACTTTTCGGAGTAGATTTGATGTAGAAAGATAAGAGAGAGTTACACATTTACTCTTCTTATTCTTTTTTTTCTTGAGCATTTACTCGGAATCTTTTGTTCGTTCTTCTTCAGTGAAGAAATAACCTAACCTTAGTGTTACAAGTGTAAACTAGGAATAATAAAGTTCGATTCTTTCGCTATTGCGATATTATAATAACAATACAAAAATTCTTCATAGAATATAACAAAACATGAATCTCAAATGCTGCCGCCATTAATTGAATTCACAAGATCGAGTTACACATCTTTGAAAGAACAAAACTTGCACTAATAGAAGAATTATGTACAGAATCTTGAAAATTGGAAAACTTCAAGGACTAAAAGTGAAAATGCAGAGTCAGAACAGAGCGAGAGCCAACGGGAGCAAGAACGAACATGTGGAGAGATGTGCGATGGAGACTGAAGCAGAGGTTCGATTCTTGTTGAACTCAGGACGGCGGCGACGACGATTTTGAGACAAAGGACGGAGACTATCGGCTAAAGCAGTATCACCACCGTTTTCAAAGTCTCCGTAACGAGAGAAGTCAAGCGGCGAAGCGACACCGTGAATCGCAATCGAAGAAGAGAGGAAAAGATCCGGCTCGGAGACGAGAACGCCGTCGACTGTGAAATCGGAAACGGAGTTGTTGGTGATGACGATCGAGTTTCCGGGGAGGAGAGTCGGGAGGCGAGAGAGAGGTTGCAAGATGCGGAGGTCGGCGAAGGAGAGACGCTGAGGAACGATGTGGTAAGCGACGGAGAGACGACCGGGGTTGGTTGCGCCGCCGCCGCTAGAGGAGGTGATGCCGGCGGCGTCAAAGTCGCTGGGGATGAAGATAGTGGCAGAGAGAGGGATTCCGAATTGGTCGTCGACGGCGGAGAGGAAATCGGCGGCCCAGTCGCGGAATTCGCCGGCTCCGATCATGGCTTGGATGATTCTGTCTGCGTGTTGCTGATCTTGCGGCGTGATTGACGGAGGGAAAGCGGCGGGAGTGAGAAATGAGACGGTGGTGATGAGGAAGATGAGGAGGAGATGGCTTGAGGTGGCCATCGGAGAATCAAATCGACGGCGAAGTAGGTTGTTACAGAGAGATAAGTCAATCTTGGAGTCTTTTGAAGTTCGTTACGAGCTAACTGACTTATATAACTGCTAGTGCTTGGTTAGAGATAACCGGATTCTAGAGTCTTTCGGTTTAAACTTTGTTAGCTTCGGTTCAGATCAATAGCGGACGGTTTACGTCTTTACGATTATGTTGTACTATATATTTTTGTAACATCTGCCAGTGCTTTCATTAAAACAAATGGGAGGCTATCACTTATCAGTTATCACGATGAGTGGGGTCTAGGATTTGATTTAAAAGAAAAAAACTTTTTGATCATCCCGTAAATGGTTTATGTTCCTTGAGACACAATTAACTGGCTTTGATGGCTTATTGAATATATGTGTCATTCCAAAATACAGATGCAAATCAGTCTCAAACTCGATGCGCGTTTGAGCGTTTGAGTTTATAAACTTTTATAACTCTTACTCGATTTATAAATCTTTATAAAAATTTACGAGATAATTACGTTTTTTCTTACTCACAATTTAACTGATTGTAGTTTGATAAAAGTTTGCTTAAACAATTTTCAAAGACAAAATTTCGCCCTTACAATGATGTGTAGTTTCGTAGGCGTCTATCTTCAGGATATAATTATCGATCTCCATACAATACACCCGTACTGTAACCCTAGCAAACTTTATTTTGAATTTTCTTTCAAAAACTTGTTATGACAATGAAGAAGATTAAATCCAATTAATTCTCAGTAATCTTCTCTCTTCTCTCCTTCTTTCTCATATTGCACTTGATCACTTTATATAATGATTCAAGTAGTGCCTTTAATCAAAGCATATACGTTAACTGAAGCGGTGTCTTTTAATCTAACACATATGTTGACTCATAACCTACACGTTTTGTCTGAAATATTGCTTCCTTTAATTAATTAAAGTCCAACAATACTTCACATTTTCTATTCAAACTCAACAATACCCCACATTTGAATAGAAATAAGTTAAAATATTTCTGAGAAAGTAAAATCAATATGCATCGGAAAAAGTATCTTTTGGACTTAAACCTTTCCTAGTAACAACTTATCGGGTTTATGGGAAAAAAAGATTGTCATGCAATCCAATGTAATCCAATGCTATCACCCCATTGAAAAGCAATTGTCATGCATGTCTACGTCTATACGTCTTGACTTGCCATTGCATTTTTTCCATAAAGAGATTGAGTAAGTGAATAATGTACCATCTGACTCTTGTTTCACTCTAATTCAAAGAATTATAGCAGTCAATCCAATATCTTTCATGAACAATGACTTAGAATTTATTTCACTTGTTTCACCACAGAAACAGTGTCACTCATCTTAAAGTTTAAGAATTTTCACACGATGAATATCTTAACGCTTGCAACTTCAGACTTGTATTTCTTCTATGATGATTCCCACAACTGTTTTGAAGTTTGGAATAGATGATAAACATCGTAGAGAGAATCGTCCAAAACGTTAAGAATATAGTTCTTGCAACCAAAACTCTTTTTGTGTCCATACCTTTGATGTTTTAAAGATTTCATCAGGAATATTACCTTCTACAGGTAATGTTGTTACAAAGTGTCATACTCAAATGGATTGAAGTGGTCATTCCAGACGTGGTTAGGTTTCACGCCAAGATGGGTATAATAGAATCCTAGCACATTGACGAGACAGTTAAGAATGATTAAATGGTTGACTTTTTGTTATAAAAAATAGATTTCTCAATTTTTTTGGGGTTAAAAATATACAAGATCAGAGTGAATCACAACTGTGTTTTCAGTTATGTAATTTGTAACCACCAAAATAATGAACTTAAAAAGTGGACCATCAAAAGCTATTATATTATTCAAGTTAGAAATGGTTTGCAAAGCTATATCAAAATAGAACAACCAACGAAAACAAAGTTTGGTGAAAAGCATGTACATTTTATACAAGTTTTTTTAATGTTTCTTGTTTGTTTGATTAGCATAAACATGTAACGTACAAAACTACGGCGATGAGCACAATCGAAACATCTATAAAAAAGAAAATTATCATAATTAAGGTATAAAAAAATGCTAACGATAAAAAGAATAAAAGGTCTGATCGATGGTAAAAAAATATAAGGCCCACTTGAAAGTCCAATAAAAATAGATCGAAATTCTATAGGAGGACACTGGACTGAACATAGAAAACAGGTGGTGTCAGTTAAACAATTAAAAATGTATGGGGAACATTGAACCCTTGTTTAATTCACACTTACTAGTTTTCTTCTTATGTATCTATCGATTCCTTAAAATAAGGTAGAGATCCTATTATATTCTTCATTTTATGTTTGTGATTCTCATTCTTCAATACATACCATTGTAAATTTGGTTAGGAATTAACCATTGCTAGCTTGAAGAAATGGTTAGCAGATCCAATCAAACAATGCTACTATTAGATTGATTGCTGATACTATATTCATGCATTGAGGAAGACTATATTGGGAGTCTGAAGCACACTCATTCTGGAGTCTCTTTTCAACCATAAAAAAATATATGCTTTGTGTTCTGTTAAACTCTTTACAAGAACTCAATAGATTCCCCAAAAGCGAATCTGAAGACTGATTTCTCAAACCCATGCGTCTGTTCACATGAAGAGATGGTTACTCTCCAGGAGAAAGGTCAATGTTGAGATGAAGCAATAAAAAGCAAGAGTAAAGACATGAAGAACCTGATTGATCATGGACAGGAGATCATGGACAGAAAATAATGAACATGAAATCATGGACAGAAAATCATGGACAGGAAAACTGAGCCAATGAATGAGTTGTGGAGACTAATATGGACGTTGGGAACCTCTAAGAAGTCAAGGTAACCAGTTTGAATTCAAAAGAAATGATCTTGTTTGAATTAGACAAGAAGAAGTCGCATGTGTTGCTTTGGAGAAGCAGCTGGACTTGTCACTTTCACTCAAGCAGGTTGTGCCAACCTCTCTCATGTCCATTTTTCCCCATCTGGTCCTGCCTTCCCTTATCCATATTCTCCTTTGGCCTCATCTCATTCCCTACAGAATTATTTGTTTATGTTTACCTTGCTTAGTAATTGCTTAATCATGTGTATTGCCTATTTAAAGGTTTTTCCATCACTTGTAACAGATTAATCAAGTATCAATACAAGTTCCCTCAGACTAATTTCCTGGCTCTCTCTCTCCCTTACTTGTGTCTAAACAATATTCACAATGTAAGGAGTTTAGAGTTATGGTTTATAGGCTGCCTTAACTCCCTTTCTCTTAAGGAAGTCTAATACTTGTAAAACTCAACAAAGTCTTTTTTATCTCTTCTTAAACTCTAGCTTACTGATTCTAAATTCCATTCATCTTAAGTGCACAAACTCTAAAGTGTTGTGTTACTTCTCAAGGATTAAATTCAAACTAGAGATTCTCTGCCTTATATAATCAGTTTAATGTCTAGGATTCTTGGTTATATTTATGCTTTTTGTGAGGATTCAATCACAAGTTGGTTGTCTCTGATCTTGAATTGTGAGTTCATGTTGTGTGATTGAAGGGGATTCAGTTACAAGTTAACTGAATACTCTCTTGAAATTAGAAACACTCATGAATTCCAAGGCATGGAGTTAGAACAGTTACCTTCTGGTTGGGAAGCTATGGATCAGCTTCTATATGAAGTTAGAACAGTTACCTTCAGTTGAAAAGTTATGAATCAGCCCATAGCATGTTTGCTAGTACCATGGAAATTGCTCACTGCCCAACAATCCTTTGGACACTGATTGTGTCCATTAACTCCCAAGATGATTGAGAGGATGAATGGAGCAGTGGAGAGATTGCTAAGAAGTGACTTACCTGATTCCTAGAGGGTGGCAGGAAGTACACTCAAGAGAAAATGCCACAATACAAGCCAAGAGGGCCGTGGTCTTAAGGCATTGGTGATCATTGGCTCTCATCTTCCAAGCTTGGCCACATACTCTCATTCTCAGGTCAAGCTTGAGGAGGGGTGTTAATATGAGAAGCCAATGTCCATCTTCTTATGCAAGGGAAGTACCTAAAACTATACTTATTCTTGTGTGAATAGGTTTGCCCCTTGAGAATTGATGCATGTGTGTGTGCATTGTTTGAATAAGGTACTTGGAGCTTATGATAACAGTCTGGTTGTGGATCAAACCCTTTGATGATGGCATGATGTCAGAAGAAAGGGGGGAGACAAAGAACCAGCCACATTGAGACTTCCAAGCAGTTTTGAATGTGAAGCAAGGAATGCATTGGTGCCTCCTTGCCATTGAAGTAAGGCTATGAACCATGGTTTATGAGTCCTAAACTTGATCATAGGACTCATAAACCCACTGGCCAATCTCTAGGCTGAGGGTGGTTGCACTCTTTTTCCCTAAGCGATGGTTTTATCCCATGAGGTTTTTCACACTTAGGTTTTTAATGAGGCAAGTACTCTCAGTTCCAAGCTTGCCCAAAGATATCCTATGGTCAAGCTTGAGGGGGAGTGTTGACATGAAGAAATAAAAAGCAAGAGTAAAGACATGAAGAACCTGATTGATCATGGACAGGAGATCATAGACATGAAATCATGGACAGAAAATCATGAACAGGAAAACTGAGGCAAGGAATAAGGTTTGAAGACTAATATAGACGTTGGGAACCTCTAAGAAGTCAAGGTAACCAGTTTGAATTCAAAAGAAATGATTTGGTTTGAATTAGACAAGAAGAAGTCACATGTGTTGCTTTGGAGAAGCAGCTGGACTTGTCACTTTCACTCAAACAGGTTGTGCCAACCTCTCTCATGTCTCTTTTTCCTCATCTGGTCCTGCCTTCCCTTGTCCATATTCTCCTTTGGCCTCATTTCATTCCCTACAGAATTATTTGTTTATGTTTACCTTGCTTATTAATTGCTTAATCATGTGTATTGCCTATTTAAAAGTTTTTCCATCACTTGTAACAGATTAATCAAGTATCAATACAAGTTCCCTCAGACTAATTTCCTGGCTCTCTCTCTCTCTTGCTTGTGTCTAAACAATATTCACAACGTAAGGAGTTTAGAGTTATGGTTTATAGGCTGCCTTAACTCTCTTTCTCTTTAGGCAGCCTAATACTTGTAAAACTCAACAAAGTCTTCTTTATCTCTTCTTAAACTCTAGCTTACTGATTCTAAATTCCATTCATCTTAAGTGCACAAACTCTAAAGTGTTGTGTTACTTCTCAAAGATTAGATTTAAACTAGAGATTCTCTGCCTTATATAATCAGTGTAATATCTAAGATTCTTGGTTATATTTATGCTTTGTGTGAAGATTCAATCACAAGTTGGTTGTCTCTTATCTTGAATGATGAATTCCTGTTGTGTGGTTGAAGGGGATTCAGTTACAAGTTAACTGAATACTCTCTTGACACGAAAAAACTCATGAATTCCAACAGTCAAAAACTAATAACGTAAATGAAAAGGTCAAAGAGTTCACAAAAACCTCTAGGGATAGAAGATTTCTGTATCTTCATGAAGAATTCATGAACTAAATAATTCGTATTTCTCACATGCAAGCAGCACCTGCTTAAGACACAAATATGAATCCACTACCGAACATGCAACATTAATTGTGTTATGAGAAGAAGAAAGATTGAACCTCCATGACGAGGCCACATGTGACAGGAGAAGGTTTGTGCCCTCTTTGCTTCAACTGTTGCAAAAACCCAGAAGGTTCGTTCCCATTAGGAATGTTAAAATGGGTAAACCCACCCCATTTAGACCCACCCCATTTATAACCCACCCCATTTAGAACCCAAACCCGTTTAGACCCATTTAGTTTTAAGGTCTATTAGGGCTCCCCATTTAAACCCACAAATTTTACTTTGACCCATTAAGACCCATTTAGACCCATTTAACTCTTTTTTAATTTGTTTCATACATTTCTTGTTTTAATTATATTGTAAATCAAATTTTTTATGGTACAAAAATTTATATTCTTAGATAATATTGTAATTTTTAATGGTTACTACTTAATTTAATTTAAATAAAATAAAATGATAAAAACAATTTGAAAACCTGTATAATAATAAAAAATCTTCAATTGTAAAAGCAATGTTTGAAACCTTTGGTATTAATTGAACTCAAATGTGGGAACATATTAAAACCAATGCTTACTTGCTAGTTGCTACATACGACTGATGCCAGCAAATATATAATCAAATAACTAGAATCTCAAAGTGGCATTACAATAACAAATTTAATAACTTAAACAAGTTCAATAATTTTGTTCTCGTTATGTTTCCAAACATAATAAAAGAAAGTCTCAAACATGTTTCATGGTGGTACACTTGAGCCTTCTGATCTTGAACTTCCAACTCCATAAGCACTTGTAGTCTTTCCAACATCATCTTCCTTGCACATATCATCAACATCTTCTGTAGTACCTACAAGTCAACCGGTGAATTAGCATAAAACACATTATACAATAGTTTTAATAAATTATGAAATTTACCTTCATATTCTGCAAACCCACGCAGCCAGTTGCGGGTACAAAGCAAAGCTTGAACATTCTTGGGAAGCAAACGGTTTCTGTAGGGAGTTAACACTCGACCACCAATGCTAAACGCTGATTCTGAAGCAACCGTGGTAATTGGGATACTAAAAATATCACGTGCCATAGTAGCTAAATCACCAAATCTAAACTGGTTCTCTCTCCAATAGCTTAAAACATCCAAATCAGGAAATGACTTTCTATCTAGCCTTTTTTCCTCCAAATACACATCTAAATGTGTTTTTGTGTTTCCCATATCACTTCCAAGGCTTCTTTCTAGTTCAAAGAGATCCTAATATTAAATTGAAAGTTAGAAGCAACTAGATCCTGTAAATGAGTTCAAGCAAGCAACCAAACAGTCGGGTAAATGAAAAATATAAGTTAGAAGCAACTAGATCCTGAAAAATGAGTAGTAATAATACTGAAAGGTTTCAGCAACTCACTTATTTTTTCTCCACGATTCCACTCATCTTCCACTACAAGAAATATGGGTTTTGATAGCAGTAGAGGATAGCGTTTTTTGCCTTTCTGCTATGGTTGACATACCCTTTAGTTTTAGATAGCGTTTATATATTTTGAAACGCTATGAAAAGATGATATATTTAAAAACGCTATGATAGCATATTTTTAATAGCACAAAATTAAAAACGCTATGTTTGTCTTTTTAAATCCCTAAAACGAATTTTTAAACCCCAAAATCTAAACACAAACTTTAAACTCTAATATTCTAACATTAAATCTTAAATTTAACTTAAAATATTAAATATAAAATTAAAGTTATTTCTTTTTAAAAATTAATTGCAAATATCAATACCCTAAACCTTTAACCATATACTCAACCTCTATTCTAAACTCATAACTTTAAATTTAAACTCTAAATAAAAAAATAATTAAACTTAAATCTAATTCTTAAAATAAATTCAAATTTGGTTTCAAACTTTAGCTTTAAAATCTTAAATCAATACTCCAAAATTTTAACCCTCAACCCCTATATATATATATATATATATATCATACTCCAAATTAATCATATACCCTAAACTCTAACTAAAATATTAAAACTCTAATATTTTATATTATTTAACTTTAAATTGCATATTGCTTATAAAAGTAAAATCTAATCATCTTATTAATCATAGTTATTTTGCTGAGTTTGTTAATCTTAATTTTATTTGACTTAAATTGCTTGTAGAAAGTGAAATATAAGCATTTTGTAATCTTATATCATTAGTTTTATAAAATCAATATATAAATTTAAAATTTATATTTTTAAAAGTTTAGTCACAAATCTTAATCCCACAATCTAACCTATACTAAAAGGTGAATATGAAGCCTTGTGAGACTATCCACGTCAGAAAAAATATTTAACCAATTAAAACATTTCTTTTTACCACGTCACAGATAGAAATGAAAATGTTGGACCTGATTTTTTTTATCTGTTCCAAAATTTCCGTGTGGCCTGTTAAGCCCAAACTTGAGATGCTGATTTGTTGATATGTTTCGTCTCTTCTACTTCTCCATCTCTGTTGCCGATTCTTTCACCTCTGTTTTTTTTTTGTTGGTAAAACCACCGTTTCTTTTATGGTAAAACCTCCGTTTTTTTGATGAAACCAACCTCATTAATTTTTATCAATAAAAGCAGATGGATTGTTGGTTGTGCGGCTGTGCGATTGACATCAAAATTCACAAAGGTAAGTCTTGCCATCAGTATGCATCTCGATTGTTTGCGCAAAAATATTGATTTTCTTTCTTGCGTTTGCTGATTCCTGGCACAATTCATTTTTATCCTTAGGATGAGTCCCCTGTTCGTTTTATCAACGCTGCGACAAGCCGCGGCAGCTCAAAATCATCTCTTCAGTTACGGCAAACACGTGACTCGCCGATTTGTAGGCCGTTCGTTCTAGATCCACCATTGAAGTGGGTCTCTTCAGATTTGGGAATCTTGGAATGGGAAGAAATCCGGTGAATTTATGGGGGTTAGTATGCTTCTCCTTGATGGAAAATTAATTCCGGTAAGCAAACACATGACCACCTTCCAATTTCATGAAGATTTTATACTTTACAATTCATAGAAAAGTAGTCTACTTTTGTTTCTTTCACTTTTCATTTCATCTGTTTGAAACCTAGAATACATGCCTAGACAGGTCATGTCTGAACTCTTTCATTCTTCTCTCTTCCATGGATCTGTTTCTTAAAATTATAGCACTTCATTACTGAGCTTGGAAGCTGTCTGTTCTTCTGTAGACGCCACGCCGTCAATGGTTTACGGTTTCTGAGAAAAGGGACCCTTTTCAATAAAGCATAAATCTTTGCTAATATTGTCGAATCAATTGATGAATGGTTATAAAGGTATAGTTTTTCTTTTTGTTGTTATTGCAGTTACTTTGTCGAAGACAAAAAGAAAGGAAGGGAGGGAGGGAGCACAAGGAGAGTGTTGTTAATTAAAACAGAGAGGCTGTCAAGAAATAATTCTGAATATGCTTTCTCTTTTGAAAACATGAGAAATATCAAATTCAAGGAGTTCAGACAACAATATAGACACAATGGAAGGTCGGTTTCTTTGTTGTTGTTTTTGTAACTATGAATAAATGGGCGTTGCTTGAATGTAATTGAGATTAATATATGTACATTAAGTCTTTGATTTGTAGTTTGGTTCTTATTGGTTCAGGCTCAAACAAAGTGATGCAGGTTGTCTTGGTCATTCTGCTTCTGATGAAATCCGTCATGCCATCTTTAGAGCCTCAAGGTTGTGTACTATGTTTCTTAAAGTTGTATTATACTTGGTCTAAACTGTTGTCTGATGCGTTTTTGCATATGTTTTGGAATGTTTTTTAAGCTGCTTTATGGTGATGCTGGACTTCTTATTGCAGATATGCCAAATGAAGAGGTTGAAAAGGTATAATCTCTCTCCTGCAGTCCTCTTTTTTACAAAGCAACAGTGAAGGACTTATGTTGTATCCATCTCTCTCTTGGCTTTCCCGTATCTTCAAAATTCTTCTTTTGGTTATTATCGCAGCTTATTTAACGCGATGACTTATTTAACGCTTCTGAAAGTTCAGAATTTTCAAGGACTAGAAGCACTGCTGTAGAAACGGCTTGTGAGTAAAACTATTGCAAGCTTCATTGTGTTTATCTTCATTACTGATTAACTCTGTTTTGGTACAAATGATTGATCATGTTGAGTATTGCAGGTTGGCTTTTCCTGATACTACTTCTGGAACACACTTCTATTTTGGCAATGAATGTCTCACCGGCCAGAGTTTTCTAGCAGCGTAAGAGATTCCATACTAACTGTTGTTTATGAAATCTGATACACACTGTTCTCCAAAGACGGATTAATTTTTTTTAGTAGTTTATCTGGATCTGATGATGGTTACAGCTTCACATCTTCCAAGTATGGAGATGTGCGAAAAAATGAAACAGTTACTCTTGCTGAACTGAACAATTACGTACTGAACTCTCCACCGCAGGTTCGTCCACTTAGTTCGTTTTATAGCTATATATGTTTGATTCTCTGAAATCATCAAGACAGTCCGGTGGACCCAACAACACAAGCTCCTCAAACTTCTGCTCCCAAGAAATTTCTGATGCCCAAGAAGACCCATTGCATTTAAGAGATCCAACGCAGGAGTTTATGAGTTATAAACAGAGGTTGCGGTCCCATTAGCTATCTAGAATTTTAAGTATGAGTCCAATAATAAAGTAGTACTTTCCGTTCTCACCGAACCCAGCGTAATCTGGTTATTTTCTTATTACGGTTTAGTTTTGGTTTCAAATTTTTTGTTTCGATGGTATCAATTTTTTTTACAGCCGAAGGTATAAATCTTAAGACTTTAAAATGAAGATAAGTGTACCTCATGTTGTAAGATGAATTATTAAACAGCACAACTAACAGACAGATTAGAACGACCCAATTTAGTTTTACCAGTGTGACTTGATTCATAAATTGAATTTAAACATCCTGTGGAGTTGCACAGAAAATATCATCCACGCATTGGCATCTTACATCAAGCAAAGCCTGCGCAATTGTACATCGTCAATCGTAAACATTGAAACCATGTCTAGATTTAATTTTCAAAACCTCAATACACTTGGGAATGCAGAGCTGAACTGACATAGCAGGTTTCTTGAGATCAACGTATCTATCTCCCAACATAAGTTAAGAGTTTTGTGGAAAAATGTTTTATTACTTTCCACATGACTTCCGATCATTACAAGGTTTATTAAGAACTTTTTTTAGGCTATAAGCATTTAATGGTATCTACATATGATTTAAAATAACCAATTAAAAAACAAGTTAAATTTCTTAAAATAATACCATTTTACAAAAACGTTTTCAATCAAAAATATCCTAACATTTGAGTTTGGAGTTTAGTATTCAAGGGGTGGGGTTGGATTTATAAACTTTTATAAATAATTCTTAAATATTTAGTTTCTTATTGTCTAACAAAAAACTATTTAAAGTCCATTAAATTTCATAAAATATTATTGTAATATTAAATTAAAATTAAAGTATTATATTTATTAATATTACAATTATTAAAATTAAACTCATAATTGATTTTTTTTTATTTTACGATGATGCTTAAAAGCCATGTATGTACAAAAGTGAACAATAAATATATAAAATCATATATCCATTATGAGTCTTTGCAGAAAAAAATCAAAACTAAACAAAAACAACAATTAGTTCTCCACAAATTAACATAGTTTAAATATATTTAAAACCACAAAAAATTAAATATGTGAATTAAATAAAAAACTTAATCAATGTAAAAATTTGAAAATAGTGGTAAAAATAGTTAGAATTAAAATTAAGCAACATATGAAAAACTGATTAATAGCTGTATCAATTCCTTAAAAACCAAGTTGAAAATTAATTATTTATACATATTATCTATCAAAAACATACACTCCCTAAAATAACCACAGCCAACACACAAAATAATGAATAGCGCACCAATCTATAGATTATTTCAACATCATTCACTCATAAACTCTATAAAATATTACATTATGTAACAAAACACCAAAATTCAAAAAACTAACACAGACAAACATAAAATATAACCATTAAAATCATGAACTATTTTAATAAAAAAACACAAAATCATGATTACTACATCCAACCATAGTTAAATAATATCACATATCGATTGATAAAAAATATATAAACAATATTTTATTTTAATAAACAAAAAATATCCAAAAATAATTAATAGACTTTTGATAAGAAACGACAGTTAATCAACCAATTACTATTTTGTCCTAACATATATGTCACACTTTTATACGAAAAGATGATACCAGTATAAGAAAAACAATCAATCATAAGTTAACAATTAAAAATAATAAATAAATATAAAAAATGAACTAAATACGTTATTATGACAAAAATAACTAAATATCATATTTATTTAATTTAGAATATATTTTATATATTTCTAATTCATTTTACTTTACAAATTCTTAGAATCTGATTTAATAGATTCAATGATACACAATCAAACATATTAAAATGGTTGTAGATGTTCAAAAATTGATTTCACATTAGCAACTTAATCTATAATATTGTTTTAAGTGCATTATTTGAGAATTGTGTTCTTCATATTCATTCATTTACGATATAATTATGTCTTTTTCAATTAAGATAATCTAAACTGCCAACAAAATAACAAAAAAAATGCAAATTAGTTATACAAAATTTTAAATATAATATAGTATAAAATGCAATAGTTCAAATACACATAAAATGATAAATTTTCAATAAATAGCTCTTAGAGAATATTATTATAATTTTAATTTTTAATATTTTGTTTTGCTGCATGGAAACAAAAGTATTTGACATAATTTAAGGATTCTTTCAATGTACATCACTTTTAGATTTCAATTGTTCTTCATTTCTTCACTGCCTTAACACTTAATAACAAATTCATATAGATTTTCTTATCACCAAATAATAAATAATCAATATTAAAATTTTAATATATATATTGGCTGATTTTAACGTTAAAAATGTTCGAATTATATGCTCATTTTGACCATATTTTCATAAAATTCAAATAAACAAGATAAAAGAATAATTGAATTTGAACTAATTTTTTTTAATTCAGTTTGGTTACCAACTTATATGTATTTTGATATATTGAAAGAAAAACAGATAAATTTTAATAATTTTAAAATTTAGTCAACAAAATCAATACAAATAATTGCAAATTTGTTTAATAATTTATATATCACATTCAGTCTAAGTATAAAATTTTTAGTCAAATCCAAAATCCATAATAAACTAAATAAAATTATAATATAGGAGAAAACCCCGGGCGTAGCCCGGGAAAAATCTCTAGTTATAATAATAACTAGATTATCAACCACAAAATAAAAACAACAATTAAATATACCAAACATTAAAGAAATAGTGTACAACAAAGAAAAAAAACAAAGAGGAAAAACCTTGACCAATAGGAGGAGCCAATTCAAAATGGTGAAGATAACTATAATATTAATCACCACCGTTGATAGACCTTAAATCTAACGGATATTATTATTCTTTTTTCTCATTATCTCTTTATTTTTTTTTTGTTTTTCACGGCTCACGACCTTTGCGATTCCTCATAGATCTTAAACTAAATTATCAATCTTTCCACAATCTCATCTCTTCATCTCTCCTAACCTCTGGTCCTCTGCAATCTTCTTCTTT
The DNA here is from genome assembly GCF_020379485.1 of Brassica napus. Classification (NCBI taxonomy): domain Eukaryota; kingdom Viridiplantae; phylum Streptophyta; class Magnoliopsida; order Brassicales; family Brassicaceae; genus Brassica; species Brassica napus. The sequence goes on from NC_063441.1 coordinate 9,638,309, forward strand.
ATGGTGAAGCTCGTCACCTCCTCCTTTTGAAACCATCACTGGTCACCACCAATGCCGTCCGACACCACCACCACCACCACCACCACCACTCGTCACCACCATCGCCATCCGACAACATAGACCTCTCTCTCTTTCTCTCTCTCTGATTTTGTTTTGATTTTTTGGTATAGGAAGGTGGGTCGTGAGCAGAGTTGGTGGTTGTCGTGAGCTTGAAGACAGGAGAGGTACGGCGTCGTTGCTAGCGGCTTCTGCTCACCAGAGAGTGAAGACAAAGGAGATACCGCGTGATGCGCCGGATGATGATGACGAGACGTGATGCGGCGGTTTAGATTTATATTTAGGTTTTTCTGTTTTGGTTTAGTGTTTTTCTTACTTCTGTGTAGTTTGTTTTTGCTTTGGTTTAGTTTAGATTTTTTTTTTGCTTCGGTTTAGTGTAATACAACATTTTTGTAATTTATTAATAAAATTATTATTATTATTTCTATTTCGTATAAAAGCATACTAAAAAATAATTGCATTTAGTTAATTGCAATTATAATATTAAAAATAAAAATTAATATATGTATTTATAATTATGTAAATAATAGCATAAATGAAATGCTATAAAAGAATATTTTATTGCATAGAGAAAAACGCTATTATATCTCGTAATATGATAGCAATGCAATAAACCGCTATCTAAAGTGTGTGACCTATTATAACGGGCGATGATATAACGCTTGTTAAAACGCTATGGTATCTTTAGATAGCGTTTTTCGGCCGCTAAGAAAAGCCATTTTTCTTGTAGTGTTCAGAAGGTAATGAATGGTAGTTTCTGTCAACAACATCCAAGTTTTCAAATGCTTTCCTGAACTTCAATGCCCTAACTAGCATTTCATACGTAGAATTCCACCTGGTAGGAACATCCAGTGATAAACCAGCTCCACTTCCACTCCTCACTCGCTTTACACACACTGCAAACACTTGAATTCTTGTCTGAGACGCCTTCACGTATCTAACACTTTCCCTGATGTTATACAGAAAATCCTTTGCTAATTCTAAGCCTTCTTTTACTATCAAATTCAGAATGTGAGCACAGCATCTTATATGCAAAAATTTGCCATCACGTAACAAGCCAGAACCACTAATCATCTGAAGCTTTTCCTTGAGGTTTCTCTGCATACTATCATTGTTAGTAGCATTGTCCAAGGTAATAGAGAACACCTTCTTATCTAAACTCCATTCCATCATACACTCAAAAATCTTATTAGCGATTTCTTCTCTTGTGTGTGGCGGCTTAAAATCACAAAAAGCCAGAATCTTACTATGCAAGTTCCAACCATCATTGAATCAATGAAGTGCACAGTAAGACAAATATATCCTAAGTTATGAGGACGAGATGTCCATAGATCAGAAGTGAAGCAAACCCGACCAAGGTGGCTAGCAAACACTTTTTTCAGCTTTTTTTCTTTCTATTTCATACTTCCTAAAAACATCAGCAGCAGCGGTCTGTCTACAAATAGGCTGAAACTCTGGATTTAAATACTTGTCTCATTCTCGGACCTTCTCATATTCTACATATCTAAAAGGGAGATCATGATATATGATTACCTCGCTAATCAGACCACGATCTATCTTTTGATCATATGCAGGTTTAGCTTCCTTCAAAGGCTTCTTTGAACAAGTTTCCAAGTGGCGTTGAAGATGATGAGTCCCAAAGCTGTGATTCGTTTCACTACGTGTCACTAACTTCGTACCGCAATGCAAACACTTGGCCCTTTCTTTGCCATCTTCTTCTACTCCCACTGACACAAAGTCTTCCCAAACGGGCGATGTTTTACGTCTCTTGCGTGGAGCTTGAGTTGATTCCCCTACTTGAGTTTCACTTTGCTGTGCTTGTGGTTGTGTATCTTCTAAATTTATCTCAGCTAGAGCAACTTCTTCATTCATGTCTATTAACTGATCCATGTTGTAACTAAAAGAACAAAAACAAATTATCTTAATCAATCTAGATTTTAGCACGATCACAAACACAAAACATAAGGAAATCACAATCACAATCACGTCACAAATATATAATCAAATAATATCAACACATTCATGTATTACTACCTGGAACTTGCAGTGATGATGAAGAAGTAAAGCGACACAAGAAGAGCATTAACGTTTACTGATCCTAACCACAAACACAAGTAGATGAGAGATGATTACTCCAATAAACCACTAAAATAAACAATACTCAGAAGATATAAACATGGAAGTTGATAGGAAGAGAGATCAAACCTTCGATGCTTGTAGAAGAGATTGAGATTAGGCGGAGTCTCCGCTGCGGAGAGAAAGAGTAGACAAATTTTTTTTTTTTTTTGATATAATTAGAAAACCTGTATATAAAAATTAAACGACAACGTTTTTGATTAAAGAAAAAAACTTAAATGGGTTATTAGGATCATCATTTATTTTAGCTAAACCCATATAATAAATAGGTCTTAGCCGGATAACCCATTAAAAACCCAATACACTAAATGGGTTTAATTGGGTATTAATTTATTTTCAATACCCATTAAAAACTCGCTAAAGAAACCCGTTATAACATCCCTAGTTCCCATTGCTTACATTAGATAAAATGTAGGCTATAGATATCTTCATAAGTTGGAGAAAAATATAATCACTGACAACATCAGGTTACTTGAATTTTTCAAGTGTGGTTGACATGAACTTCTTTTTAATTGTCAACCACATGAAAGAGTTCCTTTATATGCCAGCTTGTACTAGTGACTGCTACCATATCCGGATATGATGAAATTTAAAACCGAGTTAACTGGTGAAAAGAAAAAAACTCAGATCCTTATCAGCATTGCATGGAATAAATTGAGAGCACCACCAACCCATAAAGTTAAGAAAAGTTCTTTTTATTAATACTAGATTTTTTAACCGCGCTACGCGCGGATAAGATATTATATGTATTTCTCAATTCTAAAAAATAATGTATAATATTGTATTATATTATTTAAAGAATAGAAAATAAGACTACATAACATAAATATATTTTTTATATTTTTTTTGTGGAAATCATTATGTTGTTTGATTGTTGTACTTAATTCACATATTTGCATAGATATTTGTGATAGATGAATAACTATATTTTTATTATCAGTAAATAATATATATTTATTATATAATATAAGAAAAATGAAATTATTTACTTTTTAATAAACTTGTCTCATGTTGGGGACTCGGTTATAGACATATCATATTCGAATGAAACATTGTTACACTTATCAATGTTCTTAACAATCAAGAAACACATCTGAACATTAAAACAATATCTCATACGATCTCTTTGTGGAATAACTGCTCTAAAGAAATTGAATTTATGCATCAAAAAGGACTGGAAATGGATATGCATATGGGTTATCTAAGTCAGCTTTACAAAAAACTATTTATAGTTCATATATCATTTATGTCCATCCTATTTTTTTGTCCATCATTTCTTAAACATCTTGAAATAAGTAATGCTAATTAATAATAAACTTTTTGCTCACAAAATAAAAATCAAATTTGTTTAATTATCGCTTAATTTGTCTAAGTGATATATGCATTTCTCAATTCTAAAAAAATAATGTATAATATTGTATTACATTATTTAAAAAATATAAAATATGACTACATAACATAAATATATTTTTAAAATTTTCTTTGTGGAAATCATTATGTTGTTTGATTGTTGTACTTGATTCACATATTTGCATAGATATTTGTGATAGATGAAGAACTATATTTTTATTATCAGTAAATAATATATATTGATTATATAATATAAGAAAAATAAAATTATTTACTTTTTAAACAAACTTGTCTCATGTTGGAGACTCGGTTATAGACATATCATATACGAATGAGACATTTTTACAGTTATCAATCTTCTTAACATTGAAAAAACAAATCTACATATCAAAACAATATCTCATACGATCTATTTGTGGAATAACTACTCTGAAGAAATTGAATTTAGGCATCAAAAAGGACTGAAAATGGATGTGCAGATATGTTATCTAAGTCTGCTTCACAAAGTACTATTCATAGTTCATATATCATTAATGGCCATCCTATTTTTTTGTCCACCATTTCTTAAACATTTTGAAATAACTGATGCTAATTAGTAATAAACTTGTTGCTGGAAAAAAAAATCAAATTTGTCTAATTATCGCTTAAATATTTTATTAATATGGTCAAAGAAGCTTTTAAGTGATATCATAGTTTAATTTATTAGTTTTTTTGTTAATTTTTAGAGGTTTTTGTATTTAAGATTTTTTTCCATATTAAGCTTCTATTTCTTTCACAGAATTGATATATATATATATATATATATATATATATATATATCATAAAAATTACCATCAAATCAGTTTTACTTATTTATTATTTTGTTTTAACGAAAATACACTTTTTAAATAATTTAATTTAAAATAAAATTATATATTAATTTGCTGTATTTTAACAATTTCATTGATTTAATTAATTTGCTTTGGTGGATAACTTAAAAAGTTTTCATATGAATCGGGGAAAGCAAGTTTATGTTGTTATATTATATTTATTTTGTGTATATAGAATCTATATATAATGCTAGTGTAATAAAGAAAGAACATTATTTTTTTGTAACTTCAAAATTATACATTATTACAATTTAAAATGAATCAAAATTGAATAAAATGGTAATTGAATATTTGTAAATCTAATTGTTTAGTTGGATTCTCATGAAAAAAAAATCGATTGGTTAAACAAATGTTTCAAAATTTGTTGTGGTATTGTTTTGTCTATAAATTATAAAATTTATTGAATTAATATATTTAATTATTGCATCCTTAAATAATATTTTATTAAGACATTATAAAAATATGTTTTGAGTTGTTTTGTGAAATTGTACAAAAATCTATGCTTTTTCATATTTGTAACTTCAAAAAGATACATTATGATAATTTGAAATTAATCAAAATTGAATAAAATGGTAATTAAATATTTGTTAAATCTAATTATTATTTTTATCTTGTTTAGTTGGATTCTCATGAAAAAAAAATTGATAGGTTAAACAAATGTTTCAAAATTTGTTGTGTTATTGTTTTGTCTATAAATTACAAAATTTATTGAATTAATATATTTAATTATTGCACCCTTAAATAATATTTTATTAAGACATTAGAGAAGTATGTTATGAGTTGTTTTGTCAAAATTTTACAAAAATCTATATTTTTTCATATTTGTCACGAAAATTTATATGTTAAACTTACTTTTACAAAATTCTTAACTTTGTCACGAAAACAAAAATCTATGTTTTTTCATATTTGTCAACGTTCTCACACTTTCTAAGAATATATTAGCTTAGTCACTTACTTATTTTTTTTTTACAAAACAAAGTATCGGAGTCTTGAAAGTTGAATTCATATTATTGTAAATGTACATAAGAGTTTGTGATTATATACTTAGTGGTTCTTGTATATGTGTCCAAGAAAGTTTCAATGGCTTAGTGGTAACTGTCCTATATATATATCATACTAACCCGGGTTCGATTCTCACCTTCGCATTGTTTTTTTTATTTTTTACGAAAAATAAATGAGATGACATGGCAATTTCGGATTCTCTGATTGGTTGATTTTTCTATCCTATGTGGACACCCTCTCCATGGCTTATATCCCCCTTTTAGTATAACTAGTGATTTTCCGGCGCTACGCGCCGGGTTCATGTGTTTTATTCCTAAATGAATTTATAATTTATTTTATGGTCTTAATAAAGAAAATATGTTTAAAAACATGAAGATAGAAATAAGTTGAAAGAGAATGACATTTTTTTTCCAATCCATTTGATAGTGGTTAGCGACCGTAATGTATAAATTTATTTTGAAGTTGCTTAGTTCAAAGTGAAATAGCATAAATGGTTGTGACTGATCGATTCAATAAAAGAATAGTAAAAAGCAGATAGTTGTAACAAAGTTAATTTAGCTGAAATTTAAACATAAAGTAAAAATAATGTTCAAGAAGGAAAAATGTAAATAATTGTGTTTGCTTTGTGATTATCTTGTTTGAAGAAAGATAAAAAAAAAATTGTTTTATCCTTTTAAAATAATAACAATCCCCACATATTTTTTCAATGTCAAAAATGTGGTAATTTGTTGAGGGATTCATTGTGGAGAAATATCGGTTAAATTATTTGTCTTAATCCTATAGTGAATTATTAATCATGCTCCTATAGTGATCAGACTTGAATTGACTATTTTTTCCAGTATAGCTTATCCATTTTTTCTTTTCATCTTCAAAATTTCCTCTTTAAAATAACTGTTGCGGGGAATTTGTTTTCATTTAACATTCTGTTTAACATTTGTTTTCTAAATTTGGTTATATATTATGTGTAAAGTTACATAGTTTTTAAAAACAAAAATCATTTTCGTATATCATTGTTGGGTGTTATGATATTTAACTCCAGTCTCCAATAACTAAGTTTTTCTAATACAATTATTACGCTAGAAGTTATGTTCTATTTTTATAATTATTACGCTAGAAGTTATTACTTAATAATTCGATTACTTAATAATTAATATCCATAAATATGTTTTACTTTTCTTTTATAATTTATGTTTTTATTGCATGTATAAAAACGTAACCATCGGTTTGGCTTACTCTTCTTTACTAACTAAGATTTATTTTATCAGTTGATTTTCATCATTCAGATATTAACACCATAATTCTTATTTACAATTTTTTTAGGATAATACTTTAATTTAGAAAACATTGTATTATTGTAAAACGTTATCGTCACATTTACTATCAAATTATATATAAAGTTATACAAATTTTACTATATAATATCTATAGGTATATAGAGATAACGATTAGCATGATCAACTTATTGCACAAGTATATGACAAAGTATCGTTCATATATTTTCTTCGATTTTAAGACATTCATGTTGTCTAATTTGCTCCAAACTACAGACTCATCAAGGAGAGTAATGGCATTCTCTTTGATATTGACCATTTCAGCAGCTTCTTTAAAGCTCGCTCTTTCTATCATATCCCTAGATTATGTAATAAAGAGGCTGATGCAGTGCCAAAATCAACTCTCTTATCTCTAAACTTGACATTTCTTTGTGGTGGATAAACTTGCTTTTATTTTAGTGAATCGTAGCTCGGTCAAAAAAATGTGATTAATTTTAATAATATTTGTTTGGTCTTTATCACATTATTGTTTCATTGTAACAAAAGCAGTCTAGGATCATCGAAAATTAAATGAGATGTGCTAATTTAGAGAATAAGGTAAACATTATTGTTTCTTATTTTGTATATAAGAATAAGTAAATATACAATATACAATACATAATAAGTAAACATCTTCATATATATTAAAATAAATAAAAACATTATTGTTTGTCGGAAAATTTTAAGAGGCAAACATATAAGAAACGGTTCTTTTAAGTCAACAGATGATGATTTTCCACGATAAAGGTAGATGATGACAAACTTAGTTTACCATAATACTTTTTGTGTGCTGACTGTGTATGTGAGAGCAACTTAGAAAATTTAACATTAGATTTAGATTAAGTCTACAACTATTTGTTAGATGTTTTTTTGTTGTTGTTCAGAAAAAAAGATGTTGTTTTGTTAAAAATAATTGAGGTGATGTATCGTTATAAGCTAATTTATAACAAACTTAAACAAAAAATCTATTTTATGATTTTAAGAGTTAATAAAGTTTATGATTTGTAAAATAGATAGACAAATTTAACATGATAAATATATAAAAATTAAATTAATGCTTAGCTAAAAATGAATTAAACATTTTAAATATATTTAAATTATTTGTATATTTGTGTATCCGCCCGTAGGACGGATTTAACCCTAGTATATATTAAAAAAAATGCTCAGCAGTCAGCAATCAAAAACTCAGAGTTATTTGGTTTATAAAAAAAAATGAAGATGGTGGAAACAATAAAGGCCACAAGAATATATATATATATATATATATATATATAACTCTAATGTCAATTCATTATAAACGAATATGTGACTTTTTAACGTTTTTTAAGCTAATCATCGATCATACTACTATTTTGCTCAGCTATATATTTCTTAATAAAGTTGCAAATTTTGAAGCCAAGTACAACATTCTTCACCTGAGACACGAGAGGACACACGGTCTCGGATGCTGCTGCACCTCTCTTTTGGTTTCAAAGATTCTTTTTACGTAGCAAAGAAAAAACAACGAATTTGGAAGCAAAACCTTCTATCATGCGTTTTTACCAGGCATCTTAAGCGGCGTGATTTCCGAGCTGCGTCCGACCAATATGAGATAAACGGGACGTAATCAAAGGGGCTTCCTCGTCGTTTATCTCGCCTCCTACTCTTGGGCTCTCTCCACCAATATCCGGATTGAACTTATCTGAAGACTTCTTCTCCATCTTCCACTCCTATATTATATAATGCTTGTGATCATCAGTTTGTTACATATTAACACCCACATATAAGGAAAAAAGGTATCTGGTTCCAATGTATTTTGGAAATCTAGAGATTCTTTTTGTCTTTTAGAACCCTTTATACCGCAGGCGTGATGATATTACTATGGGAGACTATCGGGTCTCTATAACAGTTTATTGATTCAATGCACCTGTTAAGCCTGAGATGAACCTGCCTCATAACCTCAACCCTATAAAGAGTTACTGAAGTTTATTCAAGTGGAAAAAGTTGACCTCGTTTATTGTAGTCCAATGCAATAGAGATAGAGATAAAGGTATATATAAACGTACCCTGAAGTTTAGTCAAATACATAATCAGATTGCAAGGCTTCAGCTCGATTAGTATTTTCGTCACCGCCGTCTCTGCATATTTATCTATGCAAACCACAATAGAGAAGAAAAGGTGAAGCAAAGCCCATTGTTCCCTTATATTGTGAGTAAAGAAATATCATGAGATTTAGAAATCTCTAACCAGCTGTTGCTCAGAAAAAAGAAAAGAAAGAAAGCTCTAACCAGCTTCACGCTGGAAAACTTATTGTTCCTCATGATAAATATCTTGAATACATGCAAAGAAAACTAATGTTAACTGGACACCATTTTCATTTTAGCAAAGCTTTTGATATAGCAAAATCAATATGAGACTTAACTGAAGTCACCATTCTGGAATTAGCAAAACTAATGATAAGCTGTGTCTCAAATGTCATCTTATCCTATTCCAGTTCCCTTTCAATCTCCTTAAAGCTAAAAAAACCTGTAATAATGAACCCGAGGTAGACTAAGTGTGTGATGTATGACAATGCTAATCTGAAAATAATATTTCCAACTAATCCAATCAGTGTTTCATATTCTAAAACAATTACTTGTTACGGCCCTAAATGACTTGCCTTTTCTACAGGTTAAGAAATACGCATCTTTATGACTCCAATATCTTCTTGAGAAAGTTCATCCTATGGCTAGTTACATTGGATTAATGTCAATACTTTCAGGACATGCATCCTAAAAACAAAACAAACCTTGTAAGACAACCTAAAAAGCACGTCAGGTATAAGTTGTACTGTGAGAGATGAGTATTTCGAACCTTGACTTCCTTGTCTCTAACATATTCTACAAAGTTCCCATCAGCATAAAAGTATTCTTCGTCTTTCTCTGTGTCTACTGACTAAAAGCTTCAATCTGGATACTCTCTTTCCTGTGGTTTCCAACATTCTACAATGAGAAAATTACATCAGCATGATTCCATTCATGACAAAATCGAGTTATTGAAAGAAACATTACTTCTTCAAGGAACAAAAGGAAAAAAAAAAGAGAAAAGTTTTGCGAGTATATTTTACCTCATAAGCCTCTCAAAGCTGCCTAGTATTGTGATGTTAAGCTCCTACTATACTCATCGGCAGCTTTTAGCACTTATTGAAGACTAAGAGATCAGCACCGACTTTAACCCTTGGCCGAATCTGGTTTTCCTTCGAGGGTCTTCTTCACGGCAGAGAGAGATTCGTCGTACCGAATCGTGACGTGATTGGTTTTGTATAGATTGATTACACGGTCATCAATGGCATGGCTGAAGTAACAGTAGGAGATTTCTTTAGCTTTTGCTTGGTCTGTAATGGTTGAACAACCTAATACGATTATTGAATTTACCTGGAGCTGAGATCACAGCTTCCGTGCTCAGATACTGGATGTTCTTCTGAGAGGCAGAACCAGCAATCGGCTTGGATTTCTTGAGATAAGGAGGTGAATTTACATTTAGAAAAGGTGAGAGATATTACGGGTTGTGGAAGAAGGTGAATCGAGAAAGTTATTTTGCTCTTTGCCGGAAGCCAATCGACATGTAAAAGTTACGTATGAATTTGATGACATGGCACATTCTTGACTTATGATTGGTTTGAATTTATATGCTTACGTGGACACCCTAAAAACTCTAGATATCTTCGTTTTAGTATTGTGATTTTTTGGCAAGAATCGAATTACTTGGTTTACTTTGTCCCCAATTGGGTTAATAATAATATAATATCCGCAACGGTAGGAGGTAAACCGGAAAATGTCCGTCCAATTAAGACCGGTCCGTTAACCAGATGAGCAATCAATCTCCTCTCCTCTTTAACCTTTAGCGTCGGCGTCTAGCTTGGATCAGCAAAAACCCTAGAATCTCTCTCAAGCTTAGCTTTCCATTTCAATCCCGTGGAGAAACATGCCTCCGAAAGCAAAAGCAAAGGATGCAGGTCCCGTGGAGAGGCCTATTCTTGGCCGCTTCTCGTCTCACCTCAAGATCGGAATCGTAATCCATCTCCCTCTCTCTCTCTTTTGATCAATAGAAACCTTAGATCGATGTAATTCATTCACTTTGGATTTTGGTTTGTATCATCGCAGGTGGGGCTGCCAAACGTGGGGAAGTCTACACTTTTCAACACTCTTACGAAGCTTTCGATTCCAGCTGAGAACTTCCCCTTCTGTACCATTGAGCCTAACGAGGCGCGTGTGAATATCCCCGACGAGAGGTTCGATTGGCTTTGCCAGTTATACAAGCCTAAGAGTGAGGTAACGTTACTGTTTACTGAAAAATGATGATTTAAACCGTTTCTCAAGCTGACGGTTTCTGTGTGTATTTGTGATTTGCCTCTCAGATTCCAGCGTTCTTGGAAATACACGACATTGCTGGGCTTGTTAGAGGCGCTCATGAAGGACAGGGACTTGGGAACAACTTCTTGTCTCACATTCGTGCTGTTGATGGAATCTTCCATGTTTTACGTATGTCTTTATTTTTTTTGCTGAAATGGTGATTTGATATTGAATTCTTTGTTCTGGTTAGTTAACTTTTCGACTAAACACGTGCAGGTGCGTTTGAAGATCCTGATATTATTCATGTTGATGACATTGTGGATCCTGTTAGAGATTTGGAGACCATTACTGAAGAGTTGCGACTTAAGGTATGAAACATCTAGATCTCTGACATTAATTGACCTTGTCTTTTTATTTCTGTTATTAGTTTGATCTTGGTATTAATTCCATCCATTCTCTATTTTGGTGCAACTTTAGGATATTGAATTCATTAAAAAGAAGATTGAAGATGTCGAGAAGAGCATGAAGAGGAGCAATGACAAGGCCCTCAAAGTTGAACTTGAGCTCTTGCTAAAGGTATGCGCATATGCTTATGCTTATGCTTATGAAATGTTATTCCTGCACTGCGAATGTTAAAATGACTTCGCTACAGGTAAAAGCTTGGCTGGAAGAAGGAAAGGATGTCCGTTTTGGAGACTGGAAAGCAGCTGATATCGAGATTTTGAACACTTTCCAGTTGCTTTCCGCTAAGCCCGTTGTTTACTTGGTCAGTAATCTTGAACACTTTTTCATCTATTAAGGCATGTCGTTTTTGGACTTTTTTATGATCACTGATTGCTCTGGTATTTTAACTTTTAACAGATTAACATGAATGAGAGAGACTACCAGAGGAAGAAAAACAAGTTCTTGCCCAAGATTCATGCTTGGTACTTGCATTCTACGCCCACGCATCTGCTTCCCTTATTATGCTTCTTCTAAACCAAAACTATTTGTTTCATCGTTATGTAGGGTTCAAGAGCACGGTGGTGATACTATGATTCCTTTCAGTGGTGTTTTTGAAAGGAGTCTCGCTGATATGCTCCCCGACGAAGCAGCAAAGTATTGTGAGGAGAACAAACTGCAAAGGTTAGTAATAAAAGAAAGGCATAGCCTTCCTTCAAATGAATAGTTGCTCCTAAAAATAGTTTTTTCTTTATGAACCCATCCCATCTAAGAGATTCTAATGGCCCATTGCCTATTTGACAGTGCTCTTCCGAGGATCATCAAAACGGGATTTTCAGCCATTAATCTCATATATTTCTTTACTGCAGGACCTGATGAGGTATTCCACTCTCCCTCTTTACTAGTAATTTGCTTGGATTCACAACACGCTTTAATCCCTACTTTTTCTAAGAGTTTCTTCTAAGCATTTTTTTTAATTCCTCTGTAATGAGCTTTTTGATAGTGTATGGTCAGTGTAAAGTGCCAAGTATTGCAATTTGTTGGAATCTGATGGATCTAAAACTACATCCATCAATGTTATTTTGCTTTCTAGGTAAAGTGCTGGCAAATAAGACGTCAGTCAAAGGCTCCTCAAGCTGCAGGCGCCATTCATACTGATTTTGAGAGAGGGTTTATTTGTGCTGAGGTTGCCTTCTTCTCTTTTCTCTTTGATTCTTTTATCAATACACTAATTTGAATGCTTTGTCTATTTGTTGAAATTCTATGTTGGTTTATTCCAATGTTGTTGTTGATATAACAGGTCATGAAATTTGAGGATCTCAAGGAACTTGGCAATGAAACCGCAGTCAAGGTACTTGTTCTCCCTCCGATCTCTTAAGTTTTGTGGAGTAAGTAGTCTCTGAAACAGACTTGATGATGTCAAACCATCATGCAATACGTCCTCGTTGAAGAAAATTAATTAAAATCTGTACATATGATTCACGGATATAACAGTGGATTCTAATTTGAACCTTATAAACTATTGCAGGGCGCAGGAAAATACAGACAGGAGGGGAAAACATATGTTGTTCAGGATGGAGATATCATTTTCTTCAAGTTCAACGTTTCTGGTGGTGGGAAGAAATGAGATTCATCATCTTGTCTACCTATGCTTGGTATCTTCTCCGGATCTTGAAGGTTTATACAATTCGGAGAGAGGAACCAAACTGTATTTTTCTGTTTTTGACAGTCGCACTTTTTATTTGCTTACCAAACACAAAAGTATCTGCAACTCTTGTTCCTTTCTGCAGTTAGTAAGACATGTATTTGCCTTGAAACAGAGTATTAAGCCTGCTGTGTTTGTAGAACTCCTTTCAATAAGTTTTCTCCATGACAAAGAGCATCTCCAAAAACACTCTATTATGAAGTTTTCAAAACTTTATATTTGAAATTTAAAAGTGTTCTTTTTCATAAACAAAACTTCAAACTTAACTTCAAAAATAATTATATTTTATCTCATGGTCCTTATATTTGTCAAAATTAATTTAAATTCATAAAAGTTTTGTAAATAACTTAGCACATATACAAAAATATTACAACAATATTAACTGATAAATGTTATATTAAAATACAAATTTTAAATAGAAATAACATAATTAATATTAACTTCAAGAAAATACTATATTATTCCATAAAACTATTTTCGTAATGTATATATGATCAACTAGTGTATTTTAAAGTAAAATATGACTCTCTTTCTTTTTAATTTGTAGATCACAAACTAAATATTGTTGAAATCAGCTGATTTTAAACTTGTAAATACATTAGATATGAACAAAAAAAGTAAAAGAGAAAAATAAATATTGCCAAAAAACTTAACTTCTATCAATGAAATAAAAAATCAGTGAATACATTCGATCTGAATAAAAAAGAATCATACGGAATAGACATCAAAACAACAAACATCTTCGGTTACAAAAAAATTTGTTTGGACAATATTTTAGAGATTTTGGAGGTTCTGGATCAAATTTACATGACTACTAGTGTTGTAATATTTAAATTTGTGTAATAGTAATGTCTTCATGTAATTTTTGAAAAGATTTTTTTGTTGTTAAGTTTTTTTTGTATTGTTGTTGTCTAAATCTAGTTTAAAATATTTTGAATCTTATTTTAAAGTTTAATTTTATTTTATTTGCAAAGCTTAAATTTATAAAAAACTGAAATTTTTATGAAATATGAATTTTTATAGGATTAATACGATAAACATAAAAATATTTAAGAATTATAAATGTGATGTGTAATTATAGAGACCAAAATGCAAATAAAAATATGAAATTTTTTAGAAGTAAAACTTCAAATGTAGAGTTTCACTCCTCAAAACTTCAAATTTAAAGTTTTGAAGTTTCTTTTTGGAGAGCAAAAACTTCATATTTGAAGTTATAGAGTGTCTTTTGGAGATGCTCTAAGAGCTTCCGGATAGATCAATAAAACAAAGGCATTTCCTGAAGATTCTTGAGGATGGTCAATCCACTGTTCTCTCTGCACCATGTTGTGAAGAGTTGATCCTGTTTGGCTCTTAGGAATCTCGATTAGAACAAGCTTGAAGATAGCTATCCAAGTGCCATAAAACTTCCCCCATCATTGGCATATTCATCTGCTAAACACTTGTTACTTAGTCCAACGACTGTAGTTTTCCTTCAGATTTAGGTCTCTGCTTTTGCCAGCTTAAAGCCCATTCCGCAAGGTTGATCTGGTCTTTAGGCAAAGTCGGGTTTATAACAGCTTCAAAAGCATAAACATCCGACTTCTCTGTCAACTGTTGCGTCCTGAAGTATTCTGGATCAAGATACCCTAAACTCCCTTTCACAGCTGTACTGACATGAGTATGGTCCAGCTTTGGACAGCCCAAAATCAGACATCTTTGCCACAAACTTCTCGTCTAGTAATATGATCTCTCTGTGTTTACTGTGTATGATTCCTCTCTCAGAGCCTGTGTGAGTGAAGCTAATGCAGATGAAAGCCAGTGGTGATGAGTCTTTCTCGGTTTTTAAGCCTTCGGTGTTGTTGCTGTTGAGCCAAAACGTTATTCCCATCACTAGGGCCCAATTGCTTGAAGTTGTAATGGTTTCCGGTTTAGGTTTGTTGTCACCGAGTTACTAAGTCTTTCGTGTCTAGAGGCCAGGTCAATTTTAGAGGTCTAAGAGATGGTTCACTTCGGTTTTGGAGTGGATTCATTCTCGTGTGGTTTAAAAAAACATTGTAGCTTGGTCAAGTAGATTCGGTCCATTCAAATGACTAAGGGCAATAATAGATAACTTCAATGTATATGGTTACAAGTCTGTAGGGGTTAGGGAGGTTGTCGTGGGCTCATTTCTAAAGGGTCATAAGCCTTCTGTATCTTTTGTTGGTGAACTGAAAGTTGTTGATGAGTTTAAAAAAAAATCGGATTATAAATCACATTTGTAGCTTTCGTCACTATCACTGTTCGCACCAAGTCTTTCATCTTCAACATAAAACTTTAATTTATAAAGTTACCACCTTTGTGCATGACGAAGAAACATCTAATGTTAGTTTTAGATTTTAGTGTATCTCTGAAAATTATGTTGTTTTTTCGAAAAGAAAAAAAAAACGTAATTTATTGAAATGAAGGCTTGACGACCTCTAGTTAGCCATTTAACCAATAACTTTTTCAATAAATAACTTATTGATCGACAGTTTATTAATCGATTCAAACCGGATATGGTTTAATAGTTATAAATATTGATGAGAAAAAAAGTAAAAATTGATTGAATAAAAGAAACCTTAAAGGCAAAAATCGGAGAAACCACCGTTAGCCATTGCCACCTTGGTATTTCTCCTATCTGTCAGCAACGACATATCATCTCAAAACCTTTTAAGTCAATTAGTCAAAGCAAGGTCATCATTCCGACAACAATCCCACAAGATGTCAGGAAGCACGACCTGTAAAATCATCAGACCTCACTAAAACCGTTGAAAAACGTCAGGAAAACCCAACAGGAATCTACAAGACTACAACTTTTAATATTTTTGGTTCACAATGAATAAAACTGTGCACCATTTGCAGTGGCCGAGACATATAAATCTTTATTGGATCAGTTTTATAATAAACATATCTTTATTGGATCAGTGGCCAACCACTCGCCCGAGACCAGCAAATAAAAACCAACACAATTTTTACCCTGAACTCACAGTGGATGCTCTCATTGATCCTCATTCGCGAAATTGGAATATGCAGGTGATTCGGAATCTAGTGGACCCACAGGATGTGAAAATTATCGAAAGTATACCTTTGAGTAGGATCCAGAGGATTGATAGAGATGGTTGGCATTTCACAAACAATGGGAAATATTCGGTCAAATCAGGATATCAGGTAGAGCGGGTTTACCCAGATAGAGATAAACCACCAGAAATGTTTGGACCTACAGTGGATGCGTTAAAGTCATTCTGCTGGAAGATTCGATGTCCACCGAAGATGAAACATTTTTTGTGGCAATTGGTGACCGGTTGTATTGCAGTCAAGAAGAATTTACAAGCGCGAGGGATAAATGGTGATTTATGTTGTGCACGATGTGGCGCTGATGAGGAATCAGTTAATCATGTATTTTTTGAATGTCCTCCAGCTTACAGGTTTGGGCGCTATCCAAGATACCATCAAATCCCGCTATCTTTCCAACAGGAGCTCTTTTTACAAACATGGATCATCTTTTTTGGAGAATTTCTCCGCAGCTAGATGATCATCAGTTTGCATGGATTCTATGGTATATCTGGAAAGGAAGGAATAATAAAGTTTTTAGTAACCTTGATATGGATCCAAGGGAGACGATTAAACTGGCAGAAACAGAGTCCACACTATGGGCTGAGGCGCAGATAGTGAAGGAACAGAGAGCAGGGCCACATGTAGAGGGTTCGGCAGCACCGTTAAACCAAGGAAGATGGTGTTTCACAGATGGGTCCTGGAAGGAGGATAGCGGTTTCTCTGGTCAAGGGTGGTTTAGTACTTTAGAAGGTTTTGAGGGTTTGATGGGAGCAAGGAATGTTAGGGCTAGTCTATCTCCTCTACATGCGGAGATGGAAGCATTACTTTGGGCAATGGAGTGTATGAGGAACTTACGACAATTTCAGGTTACATTTGCAACGGATTGTTCTCAATTGGTGAAGATGGTTTCGGAACCAGAAGAATGGCCAGCTTTTGCAAGTTATTTAGATGATATTAAAGTCCTGAAAGAGAGTTTTTCCCGCTCAGAGATTGTCCATGTGCCAAGAACGCAAAATACAAAGGCGGATAGCCTAGCACGTAGTGTCAGGAAGCAGCCGTCTTTCGTCGTTCACATGGATCGACATCTCCCAGTTTGGTTCACAGAGTCTGTATGAGTCTGTTTATGCTGATGACAAAAAAAAAAAAAAAAAAAAATTAAGGTTACATATGCAATATTTTTTTCTTTTTGTAAATACATGTAAATTATTTCATATAAAAATCATGTGGATCATGCATGTGACCTTCCTCACAATGAAGAGCCACCTGCCTCTGATCATACCAAACCGTAACCTTAGTCTAGAGGCAGTGAAAAAGGTCACAAACATTAGAAACCCGAAATTAAAATAAAGCCGGCAAAAAATAATAAACACAATGTTAAGTTAGATAACTTGAACACGTCAAGGAAACAAAGAAAATTGTGTACCGATAAGTAAAACATCACTTTGAAAAATTTATAATGGTACAGTGTGTTGGCCTTTTCCTTTATATATCCCACTTTCAAATTTGATATGAACTAGTTAAATTAGAAGGAAACCTTGTCTAGAATTCTAACTTGATTACAACAATCTTTACAAATATTAAATTTAAAAAAAAAACAAAATGAATCCCATTTTAAACATACCAAAAATAAGAAGTGACCATAGTATAAAGGAGTTGATCACTTTTGTGGTTACTTACAAAGTTATATCGGAAGAGTCTCAATTTTTTCATTTGACTTTAATCCAACGAATGTTGTCAATTAAAACATGCATGATTCTCAATAATAATCTAAATAATATTTCCTTTTTAATCATTCAATAACCACAACCTATTTCTTATATTTTAAAGGAGAAACATTGTAATAAATGCGTTCACACTAAACATGACACATGTAGAAGTATTATAATAAATGCGATCACACTAAAATGAACACATGTCACATGTAGAGAACTTCTCAGCCAAACTATACATAAATATGTTCACACTATGTATTTTACGTTTTTTTAAAAAATATAAAACTCACATGCATAGTTCTTCTTTACGTTTTTTATTGTTTACGAATCGAGCTGGATAAATTATTCATAAATTTTTATTTGATTCGTATCTGTTTTGATTCGAACCAAAAAATTCGGATATCCATTACTCTACGAAGCAAATCAAATACAAAAATGCAATATCCGTAAAAAAAGCAAGCAAATCACAAATATCAATATTTATAGTAACGTATATCCAATTTGATCTGTTATATGCATATATATATATATATATATATATTTAAAGAATTATATATAAGCTATATATCATAGTTTATATAAATTTTACAATATTTTTATTTTTAAATAATTTCATTTTAAGAATTTTATTTTTCATCTATTATTTTGAAAAAATGTCATTTAATATTAATTAACAATATCTTTATATATTTATCAACCATCTTTCTATACTTTTACATACACATACATGTGCACATTGACGTGAACACCTTATAACTAAGTATTTACCACAACTGAAATATCTAATTTTTTTGGAAGTTAAAATATTCTTTTTCTTAATGCTTCTTTCACTATCGACCAAATTGTAGTAAATAATTTGTCTTAATAATTTTATTTTCTTTTTTTAACTAGTATCCGTTTAGAAACTATAATATGAAACCATTGGTTCGACATCACGACTATCTAAGATTCATAACATGAAAACAAACAAATAATAGTAATTTTTGATTATCACAGGAAAAAAACTCAAAAACATCAAACATTTTAACCAAACAAACCAAATAAATATTGATTTAAAATGATAGTTATATTTGAGGAGATTAAAAAAAAAAACCAAACCGATATCTAGATTAAACAGATTAATGTTTCCTTATTAAAAAATAACAAAACTAATAATCTCATTCTGCGCAAGGCGCGAATTATTACCTTGTCTATATTATTAAAACTGAAGTACCTTTGTTTGGAAACTTAGATAGTATATTAAATTAAAGTTGTTTGGAAACAAGGATGGCAAATTAATATATTTTTTATTTACATATTTAGTCACTATATTTCTTTCTCATTTACAAAGTCTGTCGTTTGAAAACTTGGATATCAGATTAAATGAGAACTGTTTGAAAACACATATAACATATTAAATATTGCTTTTTATTTACACATTTAGCCATTGCATTTCTTTCTTATTTACAAATTTACCACTTCACTTAAACTCAAAAAATTAAATTAATTACAATGAATTTTTATTTATTTTTGCTGAAAATAAAAATAAAAACAAAAACTGTAATATATAGTATATATTAATATGCAACAATGCAATTTTCAAGAGAACCAAATATCATAAAATTAATAATTTATAGAAACCTACTGTAAAAACATTAAATCATTTTTAAATAAATAAACAAAAAAATCAATAGGTTAATATATGAATATTACAATTACATCAAATTGCATCAAATTATAAAATTATAAATATAATATTACGTACAGATAAAAAATTATTATCAAATATTTATATTATAATATAATATATTCTACTCTAAATATATTTTACAAAACATAAAAATATAAATAGACATTTTATAAAATCAATGATTTATTAATTTGCATTGAACGTAAGTTAAATCTAACATCCGCGTAGGAGCACGGATCAAGATCTAGTTGTTATTAAAAATATTGTTGACTGGAGATTAAAACCTACACAGGACCCCGCCCAGAAACTCCCCGGTCCAGCCTTTGATGCGTTAGTGTCAGCCTTTTTCTTTTTTTTTTTTTTGGTCAAATGTCAGCCTTTTTCTTTATATTTTCCCATTTAGTCTTTAAATTATTCACATGATTTACCATTTCGACATAAATTTTTTTCGGCAGTTTATAAAAATATGAAAACTAAATTTAGATGATACAATATGGTTTATAACAATTATTATAAAAATGGATATTATAGACCAAATGTTCAATAGTAGTAAAATGTGAAATAACAAAACTATTTATATAATTTGGCTAATCAATTTCAGAATTTTTTTGAATAAAATTGTATTAGTAATTATACTTGATTAGTTCAAAAATGTAATTATACTTTTTGATTAGTTCGAAAAGTAGTTTTACTTGATTACTTTATTTTTGTAGAAAGAAAACTAAAAGGAAAAAAAATACATTAAATCACATTTTAAAGTGTTACAAAAAAACACAACATAAAAAAAAATTGTCACACTTATCAAAAACAAATTGTCACTTTCGTGGTTTTTCTTTTGCGTAAGCAAAAGTTGAAAAAATGTCAAATCACTTTCGTGGTTACTTCCCAGGTTACATGGGAGAGTCTCAATTTTTTCTTTGATTTCAATCTAATGAATGCTGCCAATCTTAAAGACCTTTAGAAAAAGAATGCTGCTAATCTAAAACACGCATGATTCTCAACAATGATAAAAATAACTTTTTATTTTTTAATCATTCAATAAACACGCCCAAGTCAAAAATTGCACCAGTCCAGCCGTAACCATTCACAGCCTGAAAGTCTTGAGTGGAGAAACGTTTTTAGCAGTATACTACTTACTCTATTCATAGAACGTTTTTGAAGTAACATATTAACTAATGATTAAAGCCAATACATATCGATTTTTAAATTAGTACAAAGTAGTGCTTTCCTCTCTACAAGTTAGCAAGTCAATGTCTCTTAATTGTGTTTTCATCTCCATTTGATTAATGAAGTGCTAACTTGATCAAACTTGTCAATGAAACAAAGGGGAAACATGTATTATGTTGTTAAGCAAAAAAAAGAAGAAGTTATTATCTTTCACTACTTCAGTAAAAGTGCATATGGTGGTTCCTTAACATTGTATTTTTTCTGTACTTCAGTAAAAATATTATTACGATTGTTCCTTAACATATTTATTATTTTATTATGTTTTCTACTTTAGTAAAAAGCATATGATAGTTCCTTAAAATATGTATTATATTGTTATTTGTCTCTACTTTAGTCAAAAAGCATAGTATATGGTAGTTCCTTAACATATATAGATATTATGTTATTATTTTCTTCATTTTAGTAAACAAATCATATGGTAATTCCTTAACATATGTATTATATTATTATTCTCTCTACTTTAGTAAAAAAGCATATGGTTATTATATATATGTATACCAACGACGTTCATATTCTATCAGAACTAAACCTTGTCTTCTTCCTCCCTCTCCTGCTACAACATTAATGGCGCAGCAGCTTCCGTATTCCTCTCCTCTTTCTTATTATTCAACCTCAAAGGGTCGTCATATCTCTCTCACGAGCCGCAACGGTCTCCTTCTCCTTGTCGCTCTCCTCGTCATCCTCGGTGTATTCTTACCCTGGGCAAGATCTCCCTTATTCCTGTTTCCTAACAGAACCTCTTCTTCTTCATTGCCCACCAACTGGCGCAACTATTCTCTGGCTGAAGCAGCCAAGTTCGTCGCCAAGGACGGGACAGTGATCGTATGCACCGTTAGCTATCCCTTCTTGCCTTTCCTCAACAACTGGTTAATTAGCGTTTCTAGACAGAAGCATCAAGACAAAGTCCTCGTGATCGCTGAGGATTACGCTACTCTTTACAAGGTTAACAACAAGTGGCCTGGCCATGCCGTCCTCGTTCCCCCAGCTCTCAGTTCTCAGACCGCACATAAGTTCGGTTCCAAGGTATATATTTTTTTCTGAGTTTGAATGATTCTGTATCCCCTGTTGATTCAGAATGTGATATGAAAACATAACCTGGAAATAATTTTGTAACATCCAAATTTAGGGTTTCTTCAATTTTACATCTCGGAGGCCGCAACATCTCTTGCAACTTTTGGAGCTAGGCTATAATGTGATGTACAACGATGTTGATATGGTCTGGTTGCAAGACCCGTTTCAGTATTTACAAGGAAGCCACGACGCATACTTCACCGATGACAGGACTAGAGTATGTGAAATTCAGTTCACACATCTCCTTGACATTATATAGTTTTAAAATACTTTTATTAAATAATAATTCTCGGAATGATTTCGGTGCCAGATTAAGCCTTTGGATCATTCCCATTGTTTACCACCTCCGGATCGAAACGGAGTGACTTATATATGTAGCTGCATGATTTTCTTGCGTCCCAATAATGGAGCAAAGCTTCTCATGAAGAAATGGATTGATGAACTTCATGCTGGTTCTAAAGCATATGAAGGAAATGATCAGCCTGCTTTCAACTGGGCACTCAACAAAACTGCTCATCAGGTATTCTTCTATAATCTACTTATGAATCCTCAGTTACGATTTTTGTACTAATTCATTTTGTTTGAATTCATTCTAAACTCTTTTGTGATCTTCTCTTCTGCAGCTAGATCTATACTTGCTTCCACAAGCGGCGTTTCCAACAGGAGGATTGTACTTCAAGAACAAGACATGGGTTGAAGAGACAAAGGGGAAACATGTCATAGTCCACAACAACTACATTATCGGTTACAACAATAAGATGAAACGTTTCCATGATTTTGGTCTATGGCTAGTTGATGATCATGCTTTTGAGTCCCCACTGGGAAAACTAGAGTAAAATTTGATGCGTTGTTATGTTTGAATGTTATATCATAGAGACAGGACTTGTTATGTCTGGCTGTAAGCTCGGAATACCACAGAGAGTAAAATGTAGTTGTCCAGATAACCAATCCATATACAAGAAAACAGAACAAAAAGAGACATTTCTATCTTGTTTTTGCTCCAGGAAGATGCATATGTGTATAAACATTTTTTTACCTGGCCATAGATCTCTGCTTGCGTCTGGCTAGTACCACAGATGAAAGAATCTGTTTCTCGTCTAGAAACAAAGAGATCCGTTAAATGTAGAAAGACTCTCTATTTTAAACTATATATGAAGTCTCAAAGTGTTCTTCTCGATCTAAAAGCAAAACTTCAAACTTAATTTTAAAATTATTTGTATTTTATTCTATTGTCTTTATATTTGTCATAACTAATGTAAATCCATAAAAATTATAAATACTAGTAGTAAAATCTTACACTAAATTATAAAAATATGAATAGAAATGCATAATTAAATATTAAACTACAAGCAAAATACCACATTATACGCAATGCTCCAGTTACACAAAATTTGTTTGGACAATATATTGCAGATTTTGGAAGTTCCAAATCAAATTTACCAGACTATTAATTAGTATTGTTGTAATATTTGAAATTGTGTAATAATTATGTCTTCATGTTCCTTTTTAAAAAGGTTTTTTTTACTAAGTTTCTTTTGTAATATTCTTGTTGTGTAATCTAGTTTTAAAATAACATAAATCTTATTTTAAAATTTATTTAACTTTATCTGTAAAAGTTGAATATATAAGATCAAATCAGAAATATTTATGATATATAAAATTTTATTAAAACGATAAACAAGAAAATACTGAAGAATCATAATTTGATGTGTAATTAATTGTAAATACCAAAATGTAAAAAAAAAATGAAATATCAAATTTGAAGTTTTGAGTAGTGAAACTTCAAATATAAAGTTTCTCTCTTCAAAATTCTCTAAATTTGAAGCTTTGAAGTTTCTATTGGAGAGTAAAAAATTTTATATTTAAAGTTATAAAATTTCTTTTGGATATGCTCTAAGGGAATGAAGAGAGGCATATCTGACAAAATTTATATCCTTAACAATATATTTGATTTGATACTAATATTTGTATTTTAATATTATATTGTAAAATAGTAATAAATCTAGCAACTATATGATATAGCATTGTAAAATAGTAATATTTCAATATAAAATGAATTTGTATTTTAATAAATCTAGCAACTGTATAATTAATTTTGTAAATATTTTTTTTTGACAAAGGGTGTATTCAGTTGAAGGATTAATTAAAATGACAATTCTAGTGTTATTCAAGAGTTGATTACTCTCTATGCCACGTTTTGACTTATCTTTACATTCAGAGCCACTTCTTACGTGTGAGACACTTTGTTGTGGGCCAGCATTAAACTGTGGACAATTTTGCTCTTAATAGACATTTGATGCGTGGACGGATGATGTGTGGACGGGTGATGCGTGGACGGAGATGCGTAGATGGAGATGAGTGTAAAAATTTCAGAAGTTTCATCAGAGCAAACTCCACAATATTTGTCTGTGAACAGGAAAGAAGATTTTGATTATGTTGTGGATATGGACACTAACATAACCATGAATAAAGAACTAGAGAGATCTCTTAAATTTGTGGATAGGAAATTGAAGCTTGATGTGGTGGATAGAGTATTAACTCAAACACTAAACATTGATTAAAAAAATGTAACATATTAAAAGGCTATGATATAGATGCCAATATGTCTACAATATCAAGGATGAACAAATTAATAACTTCAAACCAATTACGATCACATACATGTCTAGGAAAAAAACAAGCTTGAGTGATGAAAACAAAGCTAAACAAACCAAAAAGTTAAAACGAGTCATCTCCTCCACCAAAACCATCGGTCAAAACGAGTCAGCTTCTCTTCCCGGTGAGACACACCATGGATTTCGAGCTCAACATGGTCGTGGATGAGCTTGGTGAAGGTGTGGTGGTTCAAGCTCGTCACAATCCTCCACCATGAGATATGTAGTATGCTAAATTTTGAATTTTAATCATAATTTTACTCATCCACAAATAGCCATCCATGTTTACCCATCCATGCTTATCCATCCATATCTTCCCACACTCATCTACATGTGTCTTTCCATGTTTATATTCTACATGTAGTTATCCACGGTCTTCAAACATCCTCATATCACTCATCCATAATACAATCATTGAATACGTGTACAAATATATATTTTAAAATATAACAAAAAAAAAATATCAAAGTGGATATCAGATTATATAGAATAAAAACACAATTTCTTATATCAACAAAATTTGTTATATATATTTTTAATTTAAAAATAAGGAAAAAAATATATTAAAAAGTACATTAAATAATAATAAAAAAACACACTTTCTATTTCCTCTAGTCTAAAAAAAGATCTATTTTTTTTTCATTAAGGGCAAATCTGTATACTATTCTCTCTGTAGGTTCCATGACCAAGAGAAAATGTCTTGGAAGTGCATTGTGGCTTTGTATGTAATTGAAAAGTGATAAAGTGTCTTTTGATGTCAAAAATTCGTTATTCAAACATAAATTTTGAAATTTTGTTCAAAATCGTTATAGAGTATAACCTCTTTAAATTAATACTCTATAAATTAATATACACTAAAAATCTCTATAAAATAATGTAATTTTATAGTCACAAATTGAGTTTTTGATTCAATTAGTATATCGATAAATTAATATCTCTATAAATTAATTAAAAAATTATAGTTTTGGTGCAGTCCAAACATTATTAATTTATAGAGGTTTTACTGTATATTGAACTTGATTTTATAAACTATTTTGAAATCCATTGTTATTAAAAGTATTTAAGATTTAATAGTAATTTAATGTGCTTTGGTAGAACTTTTAATCAAACACTAGAGCCTACGCCCGGATTGTTTCCATATATTTTAGTTAATTAATTTAAATTACTTTGTAATTTGTATCTATATATATATATATATATATATATATATATATATATATTTCTATACTTAGACTGATTATGGTATATACTATAAGAACTCACACTATAATATGATCTTTATATTGTTAACCTTTTTGCTGTCAACGCTTCTCTTAACACCTACTTCAACGGGTAGCTCTGTCTTACTTAACAATGTCAGCTCCAATCTGACGGATACCATGATTGGAAACAGGTATTATGACCTGATTACTGATTCGTATGTTTACTTTCTGTTGTTATAACTTTTGTAGACTAACCTTTTATTCATTGTTTCCTAAGAGTCTCTTTAGTGGCATCCACTTTCGATGCAAGACGCAAGTCTTAGCTGAGTGCGTCCACCTCAGACAACAATACCTTCATCCACAGCTGCCTCGTATATTAAAAGTTTAATGAATTAGTCTCACCAAACGAAATACATCAAAAATCATTTGCTTAGAGATTATTTCTCTACCTTCGTTTCAATAAGCGAATGGAAAACCTTATGTAACTGATTATTTCTGAGTGACTGAATCCAATATATTAAAATAGTATAAATAGCTTTGTTAAGTAGTATCACAAAAAAATGATATTGGATTAAAAGATATATTGTATTTTCATATATGTGTAAAAATTATATTATATCACATAAATAGTATCACAAAAAAATGATATATTAAATCTTTGTTAAGTAAGTGAAAATCAATTAAAAGATATATTGTATTTTCATATATGTGTAAAAATATGCAGTTTACTCTTAATTTTTACTATTGTTTATGTTGTTCTTATTAGAAATCAAAGGTTTGATAAACTAATAAAAAGCTTTTGTTTTTATTCATTAATGTAACTATTTTACATTTTGAGTGTTTTTTATATTTTTATTATAAAAGTAAGTAAAACAAAAATACTTGTCACTACAGTTGAAATTTTATACATAAATTATGAATTATTTTTCATTCTTATATATTTGTTTTGAATGTGTTGGTACATTTTTAAACCTATTGATTTAGATAATGTGAAAAATGAATCAATTTACAATTTGTTTTCTAAAGTTAGTTAAATAACATAACAATCTAAAATTGATTATTTTAGTATACACACATTTTATTAAAAAAATTATCAAAATGAAAATGAAAAGATATACAGAATTTTTTAAATTTCTTATACATGTTTAAAAATATTTAGTGGCAAAAGAGCATTCATTGTTATTTGAGTTTGAATTATTTTTTTTTTTTAACAATTGGAGTTCGTGTGATGCATTCTGTAAGATATAGTCTTTGATAAGATAATTTGTGGAGGTATTGGCCAACTTATTAAATGCATATTTAGAGAAGTCATTTAGTTGAGATAGGATATTCATAAATAAATCGTATATTGTTGGCTATTATACAAAAGAACTGACTACATCTTCATAGTTATCTGATAGAGTTTGAACTCCGATACTCGAACAAACTCGATCGTAAATGATAAGAATCAAAGGAATGAACGTAACTGCACTTTGTATTAAGAATCAACTGAGAATCGCCGGCTTAACCCAGGCGAATTCCTCCTCAAGTCTCACGACTCAATCCAAAATACAAAGCTACCCAACAATGAAAACAAAGTCCTCTATTTAAAGCATCCAACGGAATCTAACAGAAAACCCTCTTTCCCGTCTAGAGTCTTTCTTTCTTCTTCTTTCTTCAAGACCCTCCCGACGACTCAGAGTCTTTCTTCAAATCTTCATTCTCCCCATTCTCCCGCGCTTCTCTCTCGACCAACTCTTTCTTCCTCCTCACGTAACGGTATTGTAGCTTATCAATACCCCCCTTTTCGAAACGAAGCTTGTCCTCAAGCTTAAAGGTAGGGTACTGATCACGGAGTTCCCCATATAAGACCCAAGTATTCTCCGAGGAAGGCAGAGAGCGCCACTGCACCAACAACTCCAAAGCTCCCTTTTCGTTGTAACGAGTATCTAATATTGCCTCTGGAAGAATCACCAAATCATCCAAGCCAGAAGAAAGTATCGGTAGAGGAAGAACGTGATGCTCAGCCCCCAAGACAGCCTTTAGCTGAGACACATGAAAAACAGGATGAATCTTTGTCTCTTGTGGTAAAGCTAAGCGATATGCTGCCTTTCCCACCCGTTCCAAAACTTCATAAGGACCAAAATACTTAGCCGAAAGCTTCTGACAGACACGGCGGGCAACAGATTGTTGGCGATACGGACGCAGCTTCAAGAAGACCATATCCCCCACTGAAAACTCGACATCCCGTCTATGTTTATCTGCGTTATTTTTCATCAACTGTTGCGCGTGAGTAAGATGCTGTTTAATGGCAACTAACATTGCGTCACGCTCCACCAACATAGTCTCCAGATCCGCATTGTTCGTTGACCCTGACTCAAACCGTAGCAGAGCAGGAGGCTCCCGACCATACACCACCTTGAATGGTGACGTTTTCAGAGAAGTATGGTATGACGTATTGTACCAAAGCTCTGCCCAACAGAGGTACTTGTGCCAAGTGCGCGGGTGTGACGAAGCAAAACAACGGAGGTATGTCTCCATACATCGGTTGAGCACCTCAGTCTGACCATCTGTTTGAGGATGGAAAGCTGTGCTAAACTTCAGCGACGTCTCTGACAAACGGAACAACTCCTTCCAAAAAGAACTGAGAAAGATCTTATCACGGTCAGACACAATCGACTTTGGAAACCCATGTAAACGAACGACTTCTCCAATAAACTTCTTCGCAACGTCAATTGCTTGAAATGGATGCTTGAGACCAATGAAATGTGAGTATTTGCTCAAGCGATCCACTACCACAAAAATGACATTGTAACCGAAAGAAGTGGGCAATCCTTCGACAAAATCCATAGAAAGGTCCTCCCAAACAGCTACTGGGATCGGAAGAGGCTGGAGCAGACCTGCCGGACTCAACGTAGAGTATTTGTGTGTTTGACATACGTGACAAGCCGCTACATACTGCTGAACTGTACGAAGTAACCCTGCCCAGTGAAACCAACGTTGTACCCGCTTCACTGTTTTCAAAACGCCAGAGTGACCCCCTTGTAAACCATCATGACATTCCTTTAGGATTGTAGTAATGAAGGTAGAAGAACTGGGAATAACCAGACGGTTTTTATACCAGAGCTTCTCATCTTTGATTGTATAGTGTTTCAAAGCGGCATCCCCTTCCTTAACTCTCTGTAACAGCAACTGTATTTCCTGTGAATCCGCAATGTCCTTATAAAGATCTTGCAGTTGGAGAGAAACTGGAATGGTAATGGCCAAGAGCGTGGCATTAGACACTTGCAAAGCAGAATGTTCAATGCGTGAGAGACCATCGGCGGCTTTATTTTGAATTCCAGGCTTATAAACAATATCGAACTCATATCCCAATAGTTTGATCAGCCACTTCTGATATTCCATACTGACTTCTCGCTGTTCCAACAGGTATTTGAGGCTTTTTTGATCTGTATGAACCACGAATCTTCGACCAAGTAGGTAATGTTTCCATTTACGAATCGCAAGAACCACTGCCATCAACTCACGTTCGTAAATAGGCTTCAACTGCTCCCTAGCAGACAGCGCGTAGCTGAAATAAGCAATAGGTCGACCCCCTTGCATAAGTACTGCCCCCACCCCAAAACCGGACGCGTCACACTCGACCACAAAAGTTTGTGTAAAATCAGGAAGTGCCAAAACTGGGGCAGAGACCATTGCAAGCTTCAAGTTGTCAAAGGCTGCCTGAGCAACTGGAGACCAACCAAACTTATCCGTCCGCAAAAGGTCCGTGAGAGGTCTGGCTATAGACCCATAACTCATCACAAAACGCCGGTAATAACCGGTTAAACCCAAGAACCCTCTGAGTTGCTTAATATTCTTGGGTGTCGGCCACACTCTCATTGCTTCTGTCTTCACCTTATCAGTAGCTACTCCCTCCGCTGAGATGACATGGCCCAAGTACTCCACCTGACTTTGCGCAAACAAACACTTCTTCTTATTAGCGAAAAGTTTATGTTTCTCAAACACCGCTAGCACTAGCTCCAAGTGTCGAACATGATCTTCCTCGTTCTTACTGTATATCAACACGTCATCAAAGAATACCAGCACGAACTTGCCCAAGAAGGGACGAAACAGATCATTCATCAGGGATTGAAAAGTT
Source organism: Brassica napus (assembly GCF_020379485.1). Classification (NCBI taxonomy): domain Eukaryota; kingdom Viridiplantae; phylum Streptophyta; class Magnoliopsida; order Brassicales; family Brassicaceae; genus Brassica; species Brassica napus. The sequence continues at coordinate 9,668,195 of NC_063441.1, forward strand.
GAAGGAGCATTTGTGAGCCCAAATGGCATAACCAAGAACTCATAGTGGCCATCATGGGTTCGAAAAGCGGTTTTATGAATGTCCTTTTCCTCCATTCGTATTTGATGAAACCCTGCCGTAAGATCCATCTTTGAAAAGACACGAGCACCATGGAGCTGATCAAGGAGCTGGTCTATCATCGGAATAGGATACTTATCAGCTATTGTTGCTTGGTTCAGAGCTCTATAGTCTACACAGAAACGCCACGTTTTATCCTGTTTCTTGACTAAGAGAACTGGACTGGAGAAAGGGCTTCGGCTCACACGTATCAAGCCTTTGTCCAGCATTTCAGCAACCATCGAAGACATTGCCTCCTGATGAGCTTGTGGATAACGATACGGTCGTACGTTGATAGCTGTTGTTCCTGCTTTCAACGTGATCGCATGTTCTCTACCCCTGACAGGAGGAAGCCCCTTAGGTTTGTCGAAAACGTGTGCGTACCGTTGCAGCACTTCCTCAACCTCCGCTGGTAGCACAGAAGGCGACAAACTTTCTTCCTGCAATATGCTGAACCAAGAGTCCCTGGGCATCTCCCACTGTCCATCATCCGCAGTGAGACTCTGGAAAGTCGGTTGTAGTTGGTGCAGGTCCAGTTCACCACTCAACTTGACTCGCTTCCCCTCGTAGATAAAACTCCATTCTTGAGTCATCCAATCAATCTCGCATTTACCCAATGTTCTCAACCATTGTATACCAAGAACCAAATCTACTTTTCCCAATTCCAGAGTAATGCAGTCAATATCAAAGTCAAGTCCCTGCATCTCCAACTTAACGTTGTTACAAACGCCTCCCGCATTAATTTTAACGCCATTTCCCAATATGACATGCATCTGAGAGTTGAAATGGGCAGATAAGCCTGCCTTCGTTGCTAGCTCAGGAGTAACAAAGTTATGTGTGGCTCCGCAATCAATCAATACCACAGCGTCAACTCCAGCTAACACCCCTCTCAGTTTTGTTGTAACAAGTGAGTCAATGCCAAGGTAAGCATTGAGAGAGATCTCCATCAACTGTGAGGCATCCCCCTCCTGGTCCTTTGTAACCTCCCTCTCAACTTCGTCCAAGTACGCATCTTGCAGCACCTCCACTTCTAAATCATCAATAAGCATCAGAACTTGTAACTCTGCATTCGCACACACATGACCCCGGAACCAACTCGTCTTGCACTTAAAACACAGCTTTAGCCTCTTCAACTCAGCTAACTCCTCTGGAGTTAAATGCAATCTTGGTCTCTGAGGTAAGTTTTTCGGCGTTTCCAGTTGCTTACTTTTGTCGTCGGCAAGTGGCTGCAGAGGACGGTGACCAAAATGATTTGATCGGTGTTGTTTATTTGGCGGATTATGGTATTCTGTCTGTCTTGGTTTCCCGCGTTCACCCATGACGTGACAGAAAGTGCTGCTCTCCATCTTGATCACTGCTGCAATGTGGTTGCGTAAACCTTTCGGTTCCTTTAGCTTGATGACCTCCTTCATTTCTTGTTTCAAGCCAGTGTAAAACTTGCTTATAAGGTTAGGCTCATCAATGCCTTTAACTTGTGTTATCAACTCCTCAAACTCCTTTACATACTGACGAACCGAGCCCGTCTGTTTCAAGGCGCATAAGCGGTTACGAGGTTCGTCATCGATTGACTCTGCAAACCTTTCCAGCATCCTTTGTTTAAAGTGGTACCAACTCTCAAACCTCTCCTCTTCAACTTCCCACAGGTACCAATTCAACACTTCTCCCGTTAAGCTTAGAGCCACCAGCTCGAGCTTCTCATTCTCTGAATAGTTTGCTGCTCTGAAATAACGTTCTACGTTCCGTATCCAACAATACGGCATCAAACCTTCAAACGTAGGCAACTCAATTTTCTTCAACAAACTCTGGCGACTAGCAAACATATCCGTATTCCTCTGGTAACCTAACGAAGGATTCTCCGATGCAGTTACAGAATCTTGTACCTGAGGATCCGATGTACCTGCGACGTCTTTACCGTGAGGTCTCGCCGAAGTCGTATTGGACTCGATCCTATCGATCGCCGCTGCGATCTTCTGTAACTGAAACTCAACGGAGCTCAAACGAGACTCCACCGCTACGACTCGTTCACCAGCTTGTGTGTTAGCCTCCGTCAGCTTCCTCCAACCTTCATAGATCACCTTGACCGTCTTCTCCGTCTCTATGGCCGATCGCTCCATATGATCGAGCCTTTCGTCAGAATCGCTCACCAAATCCATCGCGAACAGCTCACCGCACCAATGATAGAGTTTGAACTCCGATACTCGAACAAACTCGATCGTAAATGATAAGAATCAAAGGAATGAACGTAACTGCACTTTGTATTAAGAATCAACTGAGAATCGCCGGCTTAACCCAGGCGAATTCCTCCTCAAGTCTCACGACTCAATCCAAAATACAAAGCTACCCAACAATGAAAACAAAGTCCTCTATTTAAAGCATCCAACGGAATCTAACAGAAAACCCTCTTTCCCGTCTAGAGTCTTTCTTTCTTCTTCTTTCTTCAAGACCCTCCCGACGACTCAGAGTCTTTCTTCAAATCTTCATTCTCCCCATTCTCCCGCGCTTCTCTCTCGACCAACTCTTTCTTCCTCCTCACGTAACGGTATTGTAGCTTATCATTATCACTTGTCACTCGTGCCCAGAAATTAAATTAATAGTTGTACATCTAAAAGAATACTTAGAATTCATGATGATGAGTCAGAAGGAAAAACAGCAGAATCAATCATATATCAAGAGATAATACATACTTCAATCATCATTTGAGCTTGTCTGCCAAAATCTTCACTGAAAGCTATATCATGGTATCTTGTATTGAATTTTTGCACTTCTTTTTTTGGGAATCCATGTAAATCTATTCTTGGTTAGTAGATCAACAAAACAGAATAAAAAATAGAGACAGAATCAATGTCAAATATAAACATATGCAGATGAGAACGCATAAACTACATATATAATTTAGACTCTAACTTGCATGAGACTATGGGGAAAAAATTATATACATTAAAAGCAGCCAAACTCCTGCAATAGAAAAATGCTGCACTTTTAATTTCTAAGAAGTAAGAGTAGAAAATAAGAAGTTAACCTTTTCCCCTAGAGTTGGGATCAACAACGAACTCAGACTGTTGTATTAAGATGTTACCTTAGGTGCTCGAAATAGGATCCTCTGGAACACCATAGACTTATTGCATGGCACCAGCCCATTGAGGAATCCAAGCTTTACTTGCTTTGTTGGATCAGTAGGCTACTCATGTTAAAAAGGACAGCTTATAAGGCTATTTGCAGAAACACACAACTTGGAAAAGTAAAACAGTTGCATATCTCGTACTTCCTGCAGCAAAGGAGCCTCAAGGATGTCTATGGGCTGAAGCAAAAAGATCACCAGCCTAAAAAACTCACAACAGACACATGAATGCATGAGATATATATCCGACGCTTTAAGATAACAGTTTAAATACGCAATTCATGGAAAGTCATGTACATTCATTAAAATTGTGCTGACCAAAGATCATTTATAATAGTATATTTTAACTACAAAACTGTCAAATTAGTTATGAACCAAATGAGGACTCTCTGTCATATTAAATTGTCAAGAAGGAGCTTGTACTCCACAAGTTCATTGTAAGAGCGCTGCAGCTTGTCATTAACAACATTGCTTTCGGAAAGTTCAGCTTCTAGCTCGCCAAGCTTGACCTGAAAAGGCGAAAGAAGGAAATCAGTATAGCGATGAAGAAATATGAAGCAATGGCCGTGCCATAAATTAAAAAACAAAAAACAAAAAAGAAGCAAGTATTTGGGTTCACCTCAACATCAGCCAAATCCTTATAAACTTCTTTGTCTATGAACTCTTTGAAAGAACTCCAACCTTTAACATTTAGTCTTAAGAAACATATCTTTCGTGCCATCCCTCCACATCCTTTTATCTTCATACATATCAACAATGAGTTATGAGAAATGTCCAATAAACGTAAGATATAATTTCTTTCAACATACAAAATTATAACTTGTGTCTCACCTTCATTGTTCTGGCTAGCAGCTCCTGCTGCAACTAAGACCTCGGAAGCATCAAAGGTAACTGAATCTCTGGCCACAAAACAGATAAGATAGACACTCAGTAAAAGAGAGACCACGCTACTACATTACATCAAGAGAAGCAGTAGAAGGGAAGAAAGAACTGACCAGGATGGCGTTGGGCTTACAAATAGCCCAGAGATTGACCTTGTGATCTTCCCCACCAGTGACCAAAACCCTGGATGGTTTCCTTCCGATCTTTAGACAGTTGACAGCAGCAGAATATGCCACAAACTCCTCTTCGTATCACACACAAAGTAAAAGCCAAGGCTAAGCAAATGCAATTAGATGAGGAGACGCTAGTCAAAACTCAGTTTGACTGATAAGTCATAAATTCATACAAACACACGTCTCCAGAGGTCTTAAATTAGTCCACGGGTAGGAAAAAAACAAAAGAAAAAAACAGATCTTCCTAATAATAGAAGCAGCAGATCCAGCACAACAGTTGTGTAGTAATCCATGAGCAAAGACAGGAAAAATAGAATTTCGAGAAAACTTGGAAATGAAGAAACTTTCTGAGAGAAAATAAGGATACATACCACTGGTCGGAGAGAGTTGGCATAATAAAAGCATAATACTGGCCTCCATGCACTCCGCCACTATGAACTAAGACACTGCACACAAATGAGAACAGTTCAAGCAAGCACATCAGGCAGGTAACACGAACAATAACTACAACATAATTCATGTTGTGTTTAACGATCATAAAAGAAATTTAAATGACCATATAATAAGGAAATCTAAGCTCCAGCAATCACACTCCCTGAGAAGGAAAACCTAGCAGAGAATCAAAAGAACTTGATACTTGAAGAAAACATCCTATCATATTTATGAATAGCTCTGTTTGAATCTTCTGTAACTCAAGTTATAAAAACTAAGATACAACTGAAATATATACTTGTGGACTGTGGAGTGTGTATAGATTACGGACACTCTTGTCAGCATCAGGGGATAAATACTTTCTATTATCTCTGTGAAGATCCAGTTCAAGAGGAAACTCATATCGATCATTTATCTGTAAATAGATCTACGATGAATCTGTCTCACCAGGCTCGGTTTTAACGATTTCCAGATTAGAGTTGGAGTTAGAAGGTACCAATCTCGTAATAGTAGTCTCACCGGAACGTTTCAGCCTTACTTCTGCTCATCAACAATCACATAATCAAACTGATCGCTTCAAGAGGGCTGAATTAGAAGGAAGAGGCAATGCCCTGGCGGCGGTGTAGAGATACCTAAACCGACTCCAGTAACACCTAGTGCTTGAAAATACGACTTAGAAAACCTCAGGCGTCGCTGACTCGCCGATGAAGGAATAGGAGACACGACTTCCATTTTTTTGATTCATCTGATTTAGGATTTTCATTCATGTGTATTTTAGGAGTAACCGAACTTTAAGTACAACCTAAACCAAAATTTAAGCTCAGACCCAAAAATAAAATGTTCTGATTGGTTGATTATTTGTGATGACATGCACAGCATGAATGGAGCTCTTATTCAACTTCTAGTATTGTACTAGAGCTTTTCCCGGACTACGCCCGGGTTTATTTTCATTAATTTTAAAATAGTATGTTAGTATATTTAAAGATATAGTATATACTGAAAACTGTGATAAATATAAATTACTAAAATAAAATTTAATTATAATGCAAACAAAAATAATTATAAAATCTATTATATTATCACAGTAGAAAAACAGGTTAAAATCTCAATCATTTTAAATTTTGATTTCGTAACTCCTCTGTTCATTATATCTTTCTGATTCGTATTGTATAATTAGTGGCTAAAAGTTTAAGTTTTTACCAAGAAAACTAAACTTTCTAGAAGTATGCATGAAAAATAAAATGGGGTTGCTGAAATTTTCTTCTAAATTCAAAAAAGTTAGATACAATAAATATTTTATTTTGTAAATACCTTGATAATAGGTAAAAAGATAATTTCTTATTGAGTATTTTTCTGAAATTTCATAAATGTTGAAAAAATATAATAGTTTTCGAAGGTGATTGGTAAGTACTCTGAATGCTTTCCACACTTTTTCACAACTAATCTAATTTACCAATCATGCTTTAAAAAAATAATTTAAAGGTACAATTCAAAAGTTAAACTGAAAATAGATTGGCTATGAAAATTATTTTCTTAAGAACTTATATTTAGTGCTTTGAAAGTTATTGATATAAATCTATTTCAATAGATTAAGTTTACAGCTACAACATTTTTTTTTACAAATTTACAGCTTATATTCTAAAGCAAATAATTAAGTTTACAGCTACAAAGACTAAATATCTCTACTAAATATTATTTTATTTTTGTCGTTCTCTGCTAAATAATATCTTTTAAAAATTATTCGTTTTCATGAGATTCATGTTTTTCATCATCGATTTCCAAGAACAAAGATAGAAGATATTATAGATATAGATATTAGATAACAACATATGAACTTTGTGATTAATATCTAGGTTGTGATTTTGTATCCAGTCAGTTAATTATGAACTTTTTATTGAAATAATTCAAAAATTAACGCCAAAATTACATATTTATGTTATTAAATTAAAGGAATTCTAAATTTACCATAATATTTGATATATTTTCTAAATTTATTTTTAAAAATAACAATTTGCATAAATACCTTAAATCTGTGATGAAAATAAGACTAATTTTCTTAAATCATTTATAAATGTTTAAGAATCATTTATAAAATATTTATAGAAGTGTATAAACTCAACCTCTCCTCTATATACTAAATAATAATTAATATACTGTAAATTCAAATTCTATAATATTTGTGTTTGAAATAATATTAAAAACAGTATCTAAAGTATGGTATTTTAAGCAGTTGATCATTAAATTTGGATATCCTTCTCTATTGTGTTTTTCATTTTTAATTAAAATTCTTAAAATCCTTTGTATATATATCGTTTACAAATTTTGTCAGAATATTTACAAAAACTTCCTGGTTTTGTTAGCTCTAAGTTTGGAACATAATTGTTTTTCCCGTCAGCATAGAATTTGTATTATTATAAAATATTCATAATTTTGAAATATAAAAAATGAGTAACTCACATTTACGCACTAAAGATGGAAAATGTAATTTGGCCCTCTTATCTTGACATAAAAGTGGTTTGTTCTTCTTCTTTTAAGTTCTAATAATATCAATGGAATAATGGAAGTAAATTTTCTTGACGGTGTTATTAGCACACTAATTTTCCTGCGTTTTTTGAATTAGTTTTTACGATATGTTATCTAATTCAAATTGGTTTTAAATTTTTATATATTATGAGATTGATGATTGTGAATCTGTGATTTTTTTCCTATGAAAATACGTATATTTGATGATAAACAATAACCAAAGTCTCATACGAGCAATCCAAAAATTAAAACAGCACCCAAAAAGAACAGAGCCTGAGACTCATTCACGTCTTCCCACCACAAAACATAGACATCACCCCACCAACATAATCCCCTTTCCTCATATCAATACCTTTAGCAAGTTAGTCGTTCTTCTGCGAACAAACCCCTCAGCCAAGCAACCTCTCCCCTTGCAACATACGACTGCAACCTCATATCCATGGTGACACTTCTTGCGATCAAAAAGGTGATCATATTCGATTTCCTTGATACCACCTCCAATTCCCACTCATGCATATTACTCAGTGCAGTTTTTATCTCCATAGCATACGCACGATAAGATGGCCACGCCCTCGGTCTTTTCACCGCACCCACCAAATCTGCATCTTCAGTTTCAAAAATTACTTTATTCAGCCTGTGAGATGACATGCTCTCAATGGCCCAAATCAAAGCAAGGTGCCTTGCTTCCGCTAGGACGTAACACCAGAGAAAACCCTCCTACTGTGAAGCAACACCTCTCCTATATTTATTCCTCACAGTGGATATGTATTCATTAACTTTTATTTTCTAACCATGATTTGTCTCAGGATCTATATTTTTATGACAAACATATTACTGTATAAATGGTTACTAAAAGATAAATATTTGAGCAATAAACATAATATACCTCTAGAATATCCAGAACCAAAGTTTATATGTTTATGTTTTCTCCAGTTTTTCTTTACCATATACTCTTTATGCTCTGTCTCTTGTCACCTGAGCAGGAATATATATTTTCGTCGACCTTTAGCGAGTGAAAATATTGACAATAGATAGTGCGAATACATAACATATTTACCTTAGCGACATTACCTGTTCCACTAACAACAGGATATAGACCATCAGGTTTCTTTGAAACCACAAACTTGATTGAGGCAAACCTATGCCAATTTTATTATGTACTTCTCAGAATTATAAATCTCACATATCTAAATATTTGTTTCCATCAAAATGGTAAGCAATCACCTCCGTTCCAGGCCGATACAGGCCGATCTCCGTTCGAATGACGCCCTTAGCCAATCATCCGCTCTCTAACAATCTGCCACCAGACAGGACTTTTCGGTGATAGCCAATTCCGCAGTGGAGGAGATCGTCGCATCTCCGGCGTCAGCCGTTTGCAAGAAGCTAGCCTTCGACCTCATCAGATCCACACGCCTCACTCCGGATCTCTGGGACACGGTTTGCTCCGGCGTCAAAACCAATCTCAATTTCTCTGACTCCGACGTAACCGCCGCCGCCGTCTCCATCCACGCCGCTTTCCCCTCCTTCTCGAGTTAGCCATAACAAACCAATAGAGGGTTTATTCCATCGGAACAGATTCATGTCGTTTGGGTTATGATAAGCACATGAATTTTATGAGACTTAGATGTGGAGGCGAAGGAGAATCGGAAGTGGTGTAATGGGAGGAAGACGAAACGGAGAGGTCCGTATGTTGTGTGAATGAACGAATGACGTGGCAAAAAGAACCCATCCCATTGGATGATTTTCCATGCTGAGATGGATAGACTCAATGGAGCTCATATATACCTTTTAATATAGTATAGATGATTATTCATCTTTAGACTATTTTGAGAAATTAATCAAACATTATTCATCTTTTATCTCTCTCTAATCTATCTGTCTCATTCGTCGTCCTCATCCACCATTTTCATCCATGGATTACTGTTCCTTAAGGTGAAATTTCTTCTTTGATCACCTTTCAGGCTGTATTCCACAGTTCCTTCGAGCTCCTGGGGAGTTCTAGATAGGAACATATCCCTCACAAAGCCACAGTTACATTAGGATCATGATTACCGGCTCCAGCCAGTTCTGAAGAAGTTAAATAGTTCTTGATCCTTTCCGGAGATATTAATCCATAAGAAAGATAACTTCTACATGAAGTTACCCTCTTTAGGTTCGGTTACTTGTTTCGGAAATAAATCAGAATTGATTGTTTCCATTCAAACCCTTAAACACAACAAAAGATGTTACAATGACAAAAAGAACCAAGTCATCAACACAATACACGTCAGATTAAACAAAAAAAACACACACACACAAAAACAAGTGATGATATCATATGAGGACATCAATGGGAGGTCTTGGTTCAGAAGCAGCAGAAACAATTTCATCCTCTTCAGATGATCCATACAACAAAGTTTTCACTTCTGTTATAATAAGCTTAGTAAGAAGCAATCCAGAGATCAAAGCTGCGGTCATCAACATGTAAAACACAGCATCCCAACTAATGGCTGCGATGTAACCGGTAAGAACAGGTCCAATAGCTGCACCGACAGATCCTGTTCCATCTATAATAGCAGTGACTGTAGCCAAAGCCCTCGCATTTCCTTTAAGCGATTTGTGAGTACCAAGATCAGCTGCAACCGCGGTTGTGATTAAAGCATATGGTCCATTAACAAACACACCAGCCGTGAACATGAGGATGATGTTGATTGTCATTGAGATATGACCGTAGGTTCTGTACAGAAACAGAGCTGGGATAGTTAAGTAGATGAATCCCCCAGCTGTGATTGCTCTCCCATCAAGTTGATCAGAGAAGTATCCAGCTAAGATTCCTCCAACTACGCCACCAACATCAAAGAGTGTAGACAAGTTTCCAGACGTCTCTTGTGACAAATGCTCTCCTCCTATCTCGGTCTGGCTTACATAGAAAGGTAGCCAATAAAGGAAAGTGTAAGACACAAGTTTCGTGAAGAAGAGACAGAAGGCGAAAATGGCAACACCAGGGATCTTCCAAGCGGCTAAGAACCCTACGGCTCTTCTGTCGAAACCAGTACTCATCCTGGAGCTCAAGAAGCTTTCAGTAATGGTGTCACCAAGTCTCATTGTAGAATCAACTTCAGTTCCATCTCTCTCAGCTTCAACAGCAGGAGGGTTCACAGGCAAGAAGAGGTAAACCACAAGGCCAAGAAACGTGATGAGCAAGGCTGGACCAACAAAAGACCATCCCCAACCGAACTTCAAAAGCCCGGTCGCGATTAATGACCCAACGATGTTCCCTATCGATGTGTGAGCACTCCAAACACCCATGATAACCCCTCTCCTCTTCTTATCGAACCAGTTCCCCAAAACCGCAACCACGCAAGGCCATCCAATAGACTGAAACCATCCAGCCAATGTCTGGATGGCTAGGAAATAGTAAAAGCTATGGATATTGGCCCAAAAAGCAACACCAAAGAGCGCGGTGAACACTCCTGTCCCGACCATACCGATCGTTAGAAACGTCCTGAGGTCCAAACGATCACCCAAGTGACCAGCGACAAACATGCCGACCGCGTAAACGGAGAGGAAAGCCAAGTCAATTTGTCCGAGAAGAGCTGTTCCGTCTGGACCATCGAAAGGAGCCCATCCGCCTTGGTCTGTGGCCTTGAAGTGTCCGGTTGGTGATTTAGAGAGCGTTCCTTTGACGATGCTGTTGGGCTTTCGAGTAGCGTGGAAGGCGATATAGGCGACGAAGGTCAAGCCAAAGACCAGCCATTGATATTGCTTGAAAGAGAGTTTGCCTGAACGCTTAAAACGTTCTAGGAAATGAATACCTGGTGGTTTTATCTCTACATAGAGGAACTCAGATGATGTCCAAGACGCCATGCTTGGCTTCTCCTCACGTGACAAATACCTGAAAAGTGATCAAGACAAGAGAAAAGTCAAAAGACAGTTTAAGAAACCATGAGGTTGCTTCTTCATCATCATCACCTTTAAGATTTGAAGAGGAGAGAAATAATATTCTCTATTTCTCTATGGTTTCTAGCAACTTAATGCTTGGAAAATTATAGAAGGAAAAAGCACTACTTAAAACATTAAAGAACGTGAGAATGACTAACATAACTTTTGTAATCTTTAGCCCCCTTTGCTGTATTTTATTTTATTTTGACTTTTAGCTCATATTCTTCACTTTACTCTTCTCCCACTTTTTCTAGTTTAAACGTCACAACATGTACGCACATAGGGTTAAACCAGAAGTAACCATGGCAGAACAATTCAAAAAGAAAATCAGATTTATCTGAGGAAATAAACTAGAAACAATAAACACCAGTTATTAAAAGGGAATATACCCTAAAGCTTACGTAACTAATTACATGAAAGGGGCCGCAAGCGAACCACAAATCAGAGAAATGTTCTCATAATCTTTAAAGAACGAAAAAAACAATTTGATCATATCTAGCTTGTAAAGTTTCTAGAGACTTAATAAGATTTACCAACTCAGCCGTTGGAATGATTCAAGCATGGAAATATGAATGTATTTGACTTTTGTGATTAGTATTATAGAATGTATATCTTATGATAGGCTTGTTCTTTTCACGGCCGCAGACGCTGCGTCAGCGTCTCAAAATTAACACATCAAAATCACGAAAATATATGGTGGAGAACAAATGACTTGCCGCTGCGATTACTTTTTGCAAATGCCGCCGGTGTTTTCCGTGACGCTGGGTAAAACAGCGACAGCTAAACGAGAGCTGCGTCTGATTTTAATGGTGGAAAGTACAGCTGCCTGCGGTGTTCTCCACATATTTGGGCAAAAGTCAGTTATAATTTTGGTCCTTCTGCGCTGCGTCTGCGGCGGTGAAAAGAACAAGCCTGATGTGTAGCTATCACGTGAGCTGCCTTCAGCTGTTACGGGTTTGCTATGACCCATACCAAAGAATCAAAGATTAGGCAAGCAACCAGCTTATAGGATATCATTATACTAATACAACTCGCAAGAAACTAGAAAAAGAATGAAAATTTCTAGTTAACACAATTTAAATCCATCAAAAAGAGCGCCAAAGAATATTAAACCAACCACACACAAAACATCATCAAGAATCCACAACAGCGACTTTCACGATGATTTATGAAAAAAGTAACACATACATAACACAGTGAACCAGCTGAATTAAGGATAATGGTAGCCAGTAAGTTCACCACTTTATAAGTAATTTTATATTTTGAAAACACACAAACTATACCAAAAAAATGGAAGAACAAATTTTGAATGCGATGAGAAATACTAGATACACTTGCACCAAAAATCTTTTATATTGCACCAAAAAAAGAAAATCCTCGATATATTAGTACGAATTGCAAGACAAAAAAAATGTCGACCAAAGCCCACTATTATCTTTTTTTTTTTCCTTCTTTTTATAACTAAAGCTAAAGCCACCACAATAAACGATTCAGTCTGTCTCATCATCGACCCCCTTGGGCCTTGGCCTAATCGAGAAAATCAGAAAATCGTACGAATATGCTCCAAAATTCCGGTTCAGTTTCGGCAAAGGCGTGGTTTCGGAAAGCAAAGTAACCGGTCGGGTAAACCCGGTTCATGGAGCGATTTATCTATTCGACTATTCCTTTGCTCACCGGTTTAGTCTATACGGGTGGAGAGAATCAAGGTTTAAAGCCAATAATTTCCAAATAATAAAAAAGTCGAATTTTTTCCGTTTTCCAGGAATATCGAACCCTGCAGCTCTTTCTTCTCTGACTGTCGGAGGGTTTTCTCACTTTTTTTTCCGGCATTGAAACACGAGTTACACCAACTCGAAATCGATGGCCAGGAAACGAAAACGATCGCTCTTGGAGCAAGGTAACAGTCGTCGCTGCTCAATCCGTAAACTTTCTACCAATTATTTGAATTTGTCTTCCTCCTCTGATGAAAAACCCCACCCGCGACTTGTTTGCTTTCTGTCTCTTCATCTCTTTATTTACTCAGTGATAAACTCACCGGCAGAGAAAGAAGAAAGTACGAGTCCTAAGCTCACCAAGTACTGGCTCCAACGTTACAACCTCTTCTCTCGATACGACGAAGGTATCGAGATGGACGAAGAAGGATGGTACTCTGTAACCCCCGAGGAAATTGCAGTTAAACAAGCAGAGAGATGCCGCGGGAAAGTGGTAATCGATTGTTTCTCAGGCGTTGGTGGCAACACAATCCAATTTGCTAAAGTGTAAGGCTCTCTCTAGCTTGTTTGATTGTTTCTCTGGTTGTATGCTGTTTTCTAAACCAAAGTTGTCTCCTTTCTTTTGAATAGATCTTCTTCAGTAATTGCTATAGACATTGATCCTGTGAAGGTCGAAATGGCTATTAACAACGCATTGGTTTATGGGGTTGATGACCGTGTTGATTATGTCGTTGGTGATTTCATTCACTTAGCTCCATCTCTCAAAGTAAATCTTCTTTCTCTGTCTGCAAGTATAAAAGATTCTCTTTGACTCTTTTGTTGTTGTGCAATAGGGAGATGTATTGTTTCTGTCACCACCATGGGGAGGACCAATGTATAACAAAGTTGAGACTTACACACTGGACATGCTCCAACCAAAAGACGGGTAACAATTCATGTCATTTTTGTAACTATTCATGTGAAATACAACATCAGTTGGTCTTGTTTTGTGTAGGTACAAACTGTTTCAGATTGCTCAAACCATTACGCCTAACATCATAATGTTTCTACCGCGAAATGTCGATTTAGCACAATTGGAAGAACTTGCTTGGCTCTCCTCGCCTCCTCTAACTCTGGAGGTAAAGCATTGTCTACAAGAACGACACTACTAGAGTTAATTTATTGCAAACATTTGTTTCTTCACAGTTTCATTATGTTGTTATTGCAGATAGAAGAAAACTGTGTTGGAGGAAGAATTAAAGGCATAACGGCTTATTTTAGTTGCTGTGCGGTTTAGTTGAGGAAGTTAGGACTATTATTGCATCAAATGACATATATCTTTATGCATCAAGCGGTAGAGGAGTTGCTCATTCATCATATGTTTTTGCAACCTTGTAATTTTTTGGAGAGAGTTTTTTTTTGTTTGTTTGTATAATCCTGATTTATATTTCTAAGGATACATAACTCTAATTCTATCTTAACATTTTTAGCAGATGAAGGCAAAAAAAGTGATTAGTCCATATAAGTTGCCTAGTCTCTTTGAACGAGATTAGTACAATTATTATTTTGTGGTTGTTTCTGTTTAGCTTTGTATAATAAAATACATTTTGGTTACTTCTTTGATAATAAATTTTGGTGATCTTAGTCAAATAATCAAATACAACGCTTACGACTTCTTAGCCATCACTTGTAGATCCTCGTGTACCTATTTTGAGTGACTAGGATCTACACTAATGAGATTCCAATGCTCCTTTGTTCTCCAATCTGTTTTGCAGATTGCAAACATGATGGCTATACCTCGTAAGTAACCTATCTTTGATGCTACTTTACCATTCTTCGGCCTGATGCTCCTCACATCCCCGTTTACTACAAAGAAAGCATATGATTTAAAAAATCTAGAAAAAGAAGAGTTATGTCTTTTTGACCCATTGCCAAGGTTGTATGTAAAGGTATTTCAAATGCTTCGCTTACATTTTAGATAGGCTTCGGCTTGAGAATTCACGAATTAAAAAGCCTTGCATACTTTAGAGGTTTAGTTTATCCTTTGACTTTCTCAACTGTGAAATGGAAGAAAGATCAATAAAACAATTACTCAATTTTCTAAAGTTTTTAATTGTTTAATGATCCATAATAAGTAGCTTACAATTTTAGCGGTAGATTTTATTTCGTCTGTTACTGCCCAATCACTATGGAAGTAGGCGGTGAGAGTGCAATCAATGTGTTTGGTGAAGAAGATTCCCATCTCTAAGATGCGCTTAGTGTACCGCAGTATTCGTTTGAGGCTGGCAAAATCAGAGACGGAAGGTATATGCACTTTTGACATACATAGTTAAAGTGCATATTGAGTTTCTGTTCGTGTTAAAGTAAGATACTGCAATTTACTTGCAGGCTCAGAAGTAGGTATGTTGAGATTGAACTTTGATTAAATACTCCAAGAAAAGAAGAATAAAGAAGAAGCTACAAAGGAATGGAAGAGGAAGAAGAAGAAGCTTGGAGCACAAGTAACCAAGGAAAAGAAGAAGAAGCAAAAGCCAACTAATTACAACAAGCCCAACGAGAAGTTGAGATGTGACTTTAGTCACAAAGAATCAAGTTGAGAAGGAAAATAATTAGTTGGCTAGACTGTATATGGAAGAGTGAAGTATTGAATAAAAGCCTAGCTAAGAAGAGTTAACCGACTAGACTCGATGATGCAATACGTGTCTTGAATCAAACTCATCATGAGCTTGAAGAAACTAGTTAGAATCTCTTAGACGACGAAATCAAGAGTCTCAAAGTTGGTTTTCACTTTCTCCTATAACCAAAAATCTTGAGAGTGGATCTTTTTAAGTAAAGGTTTGGTTTTGGCTTTATAGCCAGAGAAAAATGAGCTGAGTGAGGAAAAGCTTTCGTTGAAGGCGGAGAAGGAGAGAACTGAAAGTCTGGTTCCATCTTCAGGGTTCATGGCTCAGATTTCAGCTCCGTTTGGTGAAGACAAGACGGCTGTTAATTTATCCGAGTAGTTACGGTTACATACCCTCTTGTGATCAAGATAACTCATGCCTCCTGCTTAAACTCTCAGCTGCTTCTATTTTGTTTGGCAACCAAAGGGTATTTAGAGATGAGATATCTGATGATCAACTTGGTTATAGGATTCTTGTTGTTCCTTATTCGGCTTTATGCAAATATTTTAATACACTCTGTTCCCACATAGTGGACAAAAAGACAAAATGCTCCCGCTCACTAAACGGGTGTTCTAACCAACTGAGCTACTGAGAGCTTCGTGCTGTTGACTCTTCATTCTGCAAAATATTTTTTTTTTCCAACTTTTACTGAGTTTGTAGTCTATCACAAAGTAACGAGTTCTGTGAAAATATCGCTACTTGCCAATTAGCGTCAATTAAAGCAAGTGAAAACGGGTTATATATGGACGAGCAAAGAACTCTTGGCACGACTAAACTAAGTGCACCAGTTACATGATGAAACTGCGTCTAAAAATAGATAAGGAAACGGCAAAAATAAAATCCGAAATTGAAATGGTATTTTCTCTAGAGAACCAAAAAGTCTCTACAAAAAGTGTCTCAATAAGCTCAAGGAAATAAGCAAAAATTTTGCCTCTCCTCATGGTTTCCAAAAGAAAAGTAAAAATAAAAATACAGACGCAAGCTTGAACAAACCGACGAAAAACATCCTTTTAATCATCAGTTTGCTTTAGCTTTCGGAGCCTTCTTCCGGAGTTGCCTACCATGTCTCCTCGAATTCTTCATTCCAATGAAGAAGAGTAGTGCCCCAAGGAGTGCCAAGCTCTGAAGGAATGGTCAAAACACACAGAACAGAGGATCTTAGCTTTGGATCAATTCAAGACCGAAAAATGGAAATCAAATTTCCAGTAAAGTTCTAACCTGAGTAAACTTGGAAAACAGTTGGCTGAATTCCTTTTTGTCAACATCGTAGTTGTAGAAATCATACAGAATCGGGGTGGCAACGGCTTGATGCAGAAGCTGAAACCACAGAGTTTTTTCATTCGTAAATCAAATTTAAAAAAAAAAGACTAATAATCTTTGAAAAAAGAAGAGTTGTTACATACCAAGAGATAAGCACCCAAAGAGCTGCCAAAGACGAACAAAAGTCCACCAATGCCCTTCAAGGCTATAGCAGCAGCAACAAGAATCTTCATCTGAACAAACAACAACACAAGAGGTTTCAGCATCAGCACCTATTTTGTTATTAATACTGTTCTTGAACTAGAATATGATGCACTTACATCAACTGGTGGCAATTGCTGGCCAGTATGAGTAGTCACGTGGCTAACAAAAGCATTGAACTTTGGTCTCAAAGATTTAGCTGCTCGACCTCCATCATCGCCAAAACCATTGAACCTGCTCGATCCATGAAGCGAAAGCAGAAACATAAGAAATCTACTAATGAAGTGGTCCTGGAACCAATTGAGACCATCAATATAGAGCAACCATACTTTATGTGTATCTCCTCAACCAAATCAGACAAATTGTTTAACTTAAAACATGAAATAGGCAGAGAAATTGCTAGTACATGTTCATTGGTTGAGTCACAATCATAAGAGACTACTAACCTAATAAGCATTGCTTGTCTTAAATGATATCACTTACTACAAGACCAACTCAACTAAACAACTTCAGCTCTATCAAATCAAGATGAGATGATTAAAAAGATCAAATCAAGCTATAATTGAGAGAAGAAACCTAAACAGATTCTACTAAACTGAAGATTACAAAATAGTCAAAGGAGGAGCAGATCTAGAACGAGTAGAAGAAAGTTGCTTACTCTTGCCATGCGGAGAGAAGGAATACGGAAACGAACAGAGCTCTACCGACGAAGGAAGCCAACTCCATTGAAGCTCTCTCACGAATCCAAGGCAGAGACCGAAAGAAAGAAAGAGAGAGAGTTATTAGATTTGGATGCGTAAATCAAGAGAGACATAAAAAGAAGGAGAAAACAAAGAGGCGAACTTTGTAATATTTGGGGATTTGAGGGGTCAAAAAAGGGAGAGGACTATTCTTCAAAGACTTGTTTCGAAATTTTCAAGTCGCTGCTTCCTTCTGAAGAATACGCCACGTGGACGATTTTACACGTCGATTGGCCAATCAAAAGCGTCCCTGTCATTTTAAGTATATACGTCGGCCACCAATAAGGGTCTGATTGGTAATGGCTGTAGCTTTAAATATTTTGCTGTAGAAAAAAATCTGTAGACTTTTTGCTGTGGCTTTAGATTTTATTGCTGTAGAATTTTATTGAAGCACTAAAAAATTGCTTTGGATATTTGGCTCTGCAGAGCACTTGTACAGCTGTAGGATATTTTAAGAGCTGTGGTTTCAAAAAAGAATTTAAAGCTTGATTGCTCTGAATTTGGTGCTGTGGAAATAAATAGAGCTGTGGACAGCACCTACAGCAACTACCAATCACCCCCTAAAACGCGGCTCCTTTACATGCACGCACCTCTCCTCTTTTAATTAAAAAACAAATAGCATGAATAATCATTAAAAAACAATTCCTTAAAAATACACGAACTTTAAAAAATACAAAAATTCCATTCTTTTAAAAAACACAATGTCTTATAGTTTTTAATTTATATAAAATCCCAATTTTAATGATATTAAATAGAGAGAATACAAATATTAAAATATTAAAATTAATACTATACATTATCTTTATGCATTGAAATTTTTATTAAAGATAAATCATATATCCAAATATATTATGTCAATTGATTAAAAAGTATTAAAAATAATTAATATAATAATTTTTTTGTATTTTTACAATTTTAATATGAAATCATTTCAAAATTATTATAAATGAATAAATGCTTTATTTTAAATTTAATTCATATAATTTTTAGTTCTAGATTTGTTTTAAAAATCTTATATATATATGTAGATACATTTTCAACACATACCCGTTTCCTAATTGTTTTAAAAATTTCGTTTATGCACTTCCATACGTTTCCGCTTCTACATACCCACTTCTATTTCCATGTAACATAGACTCTCATATAGACTTTTAAAAGTCTGATGTGTTATTATTTGGAAATAGCTTTGTTATGTTGATTAGTGTATACTAAAAACAAAGAGAAGAAGTTGAAAATAAAAGTGAACATTGCACCCTATAACCCTCTCCCTCACCCAAGTCCCACCCAAGTTCTTGTGAGCTGCAACAACTTTTCTCATACTCTGTTACCTTCGGTTGACGTTTCCGGTGGTCCTCCAGTCAGGGCCGGCTTAAGGGTAAGGGCAAAGAAGTGTGGATTTCGGGTTAAATGTTTTTTGCAAAAATAGTATTAGAAAAGGGTTCAGCTTTTTATTAAAAAATTTAGGAATAGGAGTCCAAAATTTTTAAAAATTATCTATAAATATATGTAAAACAAATTTTAAAATTATTTTGTCCAGGGAAGAGGCGGAGGTACGTTGAGGGTTGGGGGGGGCAATTTCCTACCATGGAAATATGAAAATTAGTTTAGTTTTATAACAAATTGAAGTTATGCCCCTGTTATTATATTGTTTCTTTGCCCCCTATACTCTAAATAATTACCATAACTAAAAATATTCCAATTCATATAAATATAAAACAAAAGTCCGTTTGTTTTTATATCTACAATCTCATATTTTAGTGAATTGGGCTTTATTTAGTTTAGCAGAACTAATCCAGTTTAAATAAAAATAGTTTTTATTAAATAAATAGAAAATATGGATATTTGTTTTAGGAAAATCAATTAGGTCACATGTACTCGTCGTCGTCTTCTCAACTTCTTGTGTCGTCTTCTAAACTTCTTCTTCCCCTGCAATTTTTTTCCACCGGCTAGAATCACTCACGAAATCTCCTATCCATGTAAGTTTTTTTTCTATTTATTTAATTAGTTTATATGATTATATCTATTTTAAATGTTTGTTTGATTCTCTTTTTATTGCTTTCTGTTCCAAAATTGTCTGATGATATGTTTTAAGGTTTTGACTTGTGATGTTAATGTAGAATAATTTTAGACCCAGCCAATATTATTATATATGTAACATGTTAAAAGTCTTAATGTAATTGACTTTATAATAATTTACTATTTCTACTGATTTGCAGATAAATGGAGCGATATTATAACAAAACGAGTGCTTCAGATTCTAAAAGAAATTTGGATAAATTGGATAACTCTGATGATTTGGATTCTTTGCCATGGGATCCAGCTGAAAGAAAAAAGATATCGCAGTATCTTCCGAATCAAAAAGACGAAGTAAGGCGGAAATATTTAACTAGAGGTCCATGTCAACCATATGGTCATGTTTTTCAAAAGAAGAAGTTTGGAACAGCAATGAGGCGGTTTAATCCAGCTTGGTTTGAGAAGTATGGTAATTGGCTAGAGTACAACGTCTCCAAAGATAAAGCATTCTGTTTGTGTTGCTATTTGTTCAGAGATGACATACCAAAAAAAGGTGGAAATCATGCTTTTGTGACTGAAGGTTTTTCTTGTTGGAAAAACCCCGAGGCTTTATCTGAGCATGTAGGTGGAATTAATAGCTTTCATAATATTGCTGTTAAGAGATGTGATGATTTGATGAACCAAGGTCAGTCAATTGTGCATGCTTTTTATAAGCAAGGCGATGTGGTGAAAAATGAATATCGCATCCGGTTAAATGCTTCAGTTGATGCTTCTAGGTACTTGTTACGACAAGGATTACCTTTTCGCGGTCATGATGAAGGAAAAGATTCTGCTAATAAAGGAAACTTTGTAGAGCTCTTGAAGTATAACGGAGAACAAAATGACGCTGTAAGTAAGGTTATTTTGGAGAACGCTCCAAAAAATAATCAGATGGTTTCTCAAGTGATTCAGAAAGATATTGTACATTGTTTTGCTCAAGAAGTACTGAAATCTATCATGGAAGAAATCGATCATGGAGTGTTCGGTTTGTTGGTCGAGGAGTCTGCAGATGTTTCTAACAAAGAGCAAATGGCTATTGTCTTTCGGTTTGTTGATAAAAGTGGATTAGTTAAAGAGAGATTTGTGGGAGTTACTCATGTAAAAGAAACGTCTTCTTTATCTTTGAAATCTGCAGTTGATGACTTGTTTGCAAAACATGGGTTGAACCTGAAACAGTTGAGAGGACAAGGTTATGATGGAGCAAGCAATATGAAGAGACAGTTTAATGGGCTGAGAGCATTGGTTGCTAGAGAAAATAGTTCAGCCTATTATGTACATTGTTTTGCTCATCAACTTCAGCTAGTTGTGGTGGCAGTTGCGAAAGCTTTGAAGTTAGTAATTTTTTTGACATGGTTTCGACTTTGCTGTATGTGGTTGTGGCTTCTTGCAAGAGGAAAGATACACTTCTTGATATGAATCGGAAGAGGGTGGAGGAAGGGATTGACAGTGGTGACATTAACACTGGAACGGGGCAAAATCAAGAGATTTCTCTTCCAAGGCCTGGAAATATTCGTTGGGGTTCTCATTATAAAACTTTGCTGCGTCTGGTTTAGTTGTTTCCTTCAGTCATTGAAATCCTTGAAAGTGTTCAAGATGAAGGTGCTGATGACTCAAAAAGATGTCAAGCATATGGTCTTCTCAAGTATTTTCACACATTCGATTGTGTGTTCTATTTGCAGTTGATGCTGTTTATTTTGGGAGTAACTGAGAATCTGTCAATGGCTTTACAAATGAAGAATCAAGATATTTCAAATGCCATGTCACTTGTAGATTCAACTAAACGGGAGTTGCAATAATTTCGAGAAGATGGATGGGATTTGCTAATGGGTAAAGTTTCATCATTCTGCAAAAAGAATAAAGCTACTATGCTTGTGATGGATGAAGAATTTGTGGATTTAAGGAGGCCAAGGAAAAAAACAGGTGTAACCAATCTGCATCATTATAAGGTTAATTGTTTCTACACTGTTATGGATTTGCAACTTCAAGATCTTAATGATCGATTTACTGAGGTAAACACTGATTTGCTTATTTGCATGGCTTCTTTAAGTCCTGCCAATTTCTTCCGTGAGTTTGATAAGTCAAAGCTGTTGAGATTGGTTAAGTTATATCCTGATGATTTTAGTTTTGGAGAGTGTCTATCTATGGAACACCATCTTGGAATCTACATTGACAATATAAAAAACGATGAACGGTTTAAGAATTTGAAGAATCTTGGAGATCTTTCTCGTCTGATGGTGGAAACAAAAAAGCATCTTGTACATCCTTTAGTTTATAGGCTCTTGAAGTTGGTTTTAACATTGCCTGTTGCTACTGCAAATGTTGAAAGGTGATTTTCTGCAATGAAATTAGTGAAGACAGCTACACGCAACCGAATTGGAGACGAGTTTCTAAGTGATTGTTTAGTATGTTATATTGAAAAGGAGTTGTTTGAATCTGTTACAAACGAAGCAGTGGTGAACCGATTTCAATCCATGAGAGAGCGTAGGATCCATTTATAATGATTTGTACGGTTTTATGACAATGTTTTTTATATTTTATTTAGTAATTTTTATTTCTGCCCCTGATACGTATAGTTTCTAGATCCGCCACTGGTCCAGGATCCAATGTCCATGGTGTATTTGAGCCGGTCCTGCCTCCAGTGATCGTCGAGTGACTGGACTCTGGCTGTGAGTTTAAGGCAGACGAAAATTAAAATCACTTCATCCCTATCTGATTTTATGCATTTTGATGTCTCTCTCGCCGACGTTTAAAGCTTCCTCGCCATCTTTAAATGTTACCTTTCTCTCCCTCACCGCTGCTCACATATCCTGCCTTATCGCCTTATCATACGTTTGCAGTATGGGGTTTTGGATTTCAATGTTAGTCAATGTCTTTCGTATTAACTATAGAACACGTGTTTACTTAAACAAATGAAAGCGTGTTAGTCAATGTCTTTCGTATTTACTATAGAACACGTGTTTACTTAAGCAAATGATGTTCTATCAATTTTTTATAATGCGATGACGTCTTTTTCAGTGTAAAAACTTTAAAAAATTCTCACAAAATACTTATATAATTTTTGAATGGTGACCAAGAAACGAAAAGAATATTGAATTCCTTATCATTCCCAAAAAAATCACCATTCAAAAGGAATAATTTTTCATTCTTGTTCTTCCCTATTCTTTTTTTTGTAAAAAAATAAAAAACAAAAAATTACTTATTAAATTTGATAATGAACAAACATTCCTTTTTATTTCTGCAATTTTGTTCCTATACGTTCATTTCCTATTCGTTCTTTGTGTTCTCGAAAATGTCACCAATCAGACCCATTTAGTATGCATCTTATTATTCAATTCCCAATTAATACTTAAACATTAAACAAATAATTTAAGTATTTTAATAGCATATACTCTTTCCGTTTCATAAACTTCAATGTTTTAAAGAAAAATTGTTTAAAAATATATTTTGTTGTATTTTTAATGCATGTTTTATCAACTAATAATGATTAATTGTATATTTCAAAAAATTAATCATTATTAGTTGATAAACATGCATTAAAAATGAGAATCCAAAATACTCATCATTATAAAATAAGGAGAGTATGAATTACATCAAATATTTTTTGGGAACTTTCCTCCATTTTGAATGGCTCTCATCTGGGACAAGGTAACGCTTTTCGAAATTATGTTCATCTTTATTAGAAACATTCAAAGATCTAACATTCAAGTCATTTTGCATTCTAGTCTCATATTCCTTGTAGTATACCATGTATGTAGAGTTCAGTCATTCCATATACAGATGAAACGTAGAAATATAGATGTGAACTAGCTCCTTTGTAAAACTTATTTTTGTTGCTAGTTTCAATAGTATTCTCACTTTTCCCAACCGTAACTCCCTATGTATATTGTACTATTGCAAGCCGTTGATGCCCGGCCATTAATGCGTACATTTTTATCTAGACTATTGGAAAATAGCCTATCTTGACCATAATAATTTTAATCTTGATAAATATGACCTAAACAACTATTCTATGCCAAATATGATTCAAATTTTATTAAAATTCAAATTTTCTATCGAAATTTGCTTCCATAACTCAAAATAATATTTTGACTAACAAAGTGTTAGGCAACCACTAAAATAGACAAACGAGGTTGTTTTGTGTTTAGGATAAAATTTTAAAAATTGTTATGGTTAAAGGATTTGACCCAAGCATAGACACTCGCTTCACCATGCATACTAAGTTACTAACCACTCGCTCACTTATAATTCTGTAATAATTATATAAGATTTATATACATACAACAACGAAGTGAAGCAACATCAGACCCTTTGCAACTAAAGATGATGCAAGGTTTCTCAACTGACTGTTGGACTGAACATTGAAGTATTGCAATCTGAAAGAGTTCCCTAGCTTTACCGGTGGAACTGTGAACCTTTGCTTGTTTATATTACATATAAATATTTTGACAGATTGAATTGATCCATACGCTACTTCTTGTGAATCTAAGTTTTATGAAATTAAATTACCATTCTACTTTGTCTTTCTTGATTAGAAAAAACATCATTCGAAAACTGGACTGGTAGATATGTCGCTGAAAAGAACACAAATCATTGCTTGTCCGAAACTACACGGTCATTTATTATAACAGACAGAAAAATTGAACATCTTTCTTGTCTCCGTGATCATAATTCAAACTTCAACATGTGTTTAGACCCATAAAGAAACTGGTTTTGATTAAACCAAAAAAAAAAAACAATCGCACTCAAAGAAGTCTTTAGAGCTTCGGTGTAGCAAAGATTGTAGCCTTTAAACCAAGAATCTCACAAAGCTCCGGATACAAACTCTTCCTGATCGACGCATACACATCACCGTTCCATTTCTTCGCCGCGAGTTTCTCCGCAAGGCCCACAGTAGCCTCCACAACTCCTTCCGCACTATCATGCGCCGCCGAGTCAACGATCCCCAAAGCCACCGCTTCTTCTCCCCTAATCTTCTTCCCGCTCAACAACACCTCGCGCCTCGCCGCGCTCGTCCCGATCTTAGACCTCACCATCGCCGCGAAGTAGTCCGGCATGGAAAGCCCGATGTCCACCTCGCTCATGTACAGGACCCCACGGTCTTTCCTCATGAAAACATAGTCGTGGCTCAGGGCAAGCATCAGCCCCGCGGCGGCGGCGTGGCCGTTCAAGGCGGCGATCGTCGGCATAGGGAGGTCGAGGAGCGCCGCGACCACGGGTTTGAACGATTCGACCATCTGGTGAAGCCGTTCGGCGGCTCCGGTTAAGGATCCGGAGGCTTGGGCCCATGCGAGATCGAATCCGTTGGAGAAGAACTTTCCGTGGCCGGTGGTGATGAGTACGGATCCACGCTTGGCTTGAGATTTGGCTTGAGCGAGAAGGGAGAGGATGGTGGCGATCGCGTCGGGGTTGAATCTGTGCTCGTTGTCGCCGGTTAGGGTTAGGAGGAAGAGGTTGCCGCGCTTCTCTAACGTGCACATGGTGAGGCGTAGGATTCGGTAGCAGAAGAAGAAGATGGAATAAAAATTGAAATTGAAATTGAATTGCGTGTAATTGGTGGTGGGGACGTTGATTTATGCAAAGAGTTATCTTATCTTCTACAACAGTGTGTAATTAGCATTCAAGTCCTTGTATTTTTGGTGAGATTACGTAAAATCCCGATTGATATATTTCCATTAGAAGCAAGTCAGCAACTATTGTGGCACTTTTTTTTTTTTTGGACAACACTATTGTGGGACTAGTATTCGTGAATATTCTAATCAATATTATAAAAATCGTTAGGCGGTAACTAGACGCTTTATAGAAAACTAGCGATTAGGCGGATTATTCGGAGCATAGGCGAGGCTTAAGCGTTTGCAAATTATTGATTTATTTTATATATTTTAGGTGTATGACATATTTTAGTTTTTAAGTTTAATTATAAAATTATTGTGATGAATTATCAAAATTAGATATACAAAACAGAAGAAAGTAGACAAATTTGTAGATTTTTAATAATAGTATTGCTTAATTTAACATATATAGACAATTTTAGATTGATTTTAACTAATTTTAACCGATTTAAAACAGTTTAAACCAATTTGAATCATATAAATCGGTATAAATTAGATTTTAAAAAAATCGTTTCGGATAGGACCGAGTTGCCGCGTAGGCATCGTCTAGATCGACTTTTAGAACCTTGAATCCAATTCACATGTTAATGACTACGGTTTCTTTACATGTAGGCTTTATCCAGCTATACAAGAGCATTTACAATTCATTCTTTTATTATTTCTTTCTAAGATAGAACCATCCTAAAACAGAATTAAATTTCTTTCGATCCACTATTCGATTTTTTACTTTAAAAACAATATTTCAAATATATTCTTCCTTCATTAGAAATTTGATTATATCTAAATTCTGTGGAAGTTTTATATTAGAAATAGAGGTTCTAGAGATCATAAAAAAAAAGGGCTGTCAAAGCATTAATAATTATTAAAATAAGTATCGATCCACATGGGCCGAGCCAAGCCCAGTAAGCTTTCCCTTCCTCAACGTCTTTTCAACAGTTTTTGAGCTTTGGTGCGTTCCCCAGCAAACAAACACGAAATCCTACGTTCCTCGGATCCATTCGCACTGCTCCGATCTCTCTCCATCTGTAATGGTGAGTTCTCAATAGGATACTCCAAAACCGTAGACGAAACAAATATTGGTGCGAGACATGAACTATCGAAGGTTTGATCTATGCTTCCTCTCTCTCTATGCATCCATTGATTCTGATTCTGTTCTACGAACCATATTCGGATCGAATTTCACACGGATCTATTCAATTTTGTCCAACTCAATTGACCTAATTACAGTTTTCGAGGTTTCGATTTTGCAGGGAGAATCGTGCATCGAGAACATCTCTCTTCGACGGACTCGATGGACTTGAGGAAGGTCGCTTGAGAGCCTCCTCTTCCTACTCTCATGATACCACCGAACGCGACAATGACGAAGCCCTTGAAAGTCTTCAGGACAGAGTTTCGTTTCTCAAGAGAGTATGTTTCTTTTCATCTCTACAATTATTAATCAAAAGATTTTTTCAAAAAAAAATTTTATTAATCAAAAGATTATTACTACATAACACAAACATGATTAGTATCTGGAACTGTTTCTGTAACTATTGTCTGTGATCTGAATTGTCTAGTCATAAAGGAGACTATTCCTTTTTTTTGTTCTAGCAATTGCAATAACGCTTGCCTTAGATGTCCTAAGCTGGGGATCATATCTTATCAGGTGACTGGAGACATACATGAGGAAGTTGAGAGTCATAACCGCATGCTTGACAAAGTGGTAAGCTTTAAGTTTAATGCCATATGCTTGACTTTGAGTTTGTAGATGCATCTTTCTCACATGCTTTTCTTCTAAGCCGTTTGTTGTTGTCTATGTCTAGGGTAACAAAATGGACTCGGCCAGGGGAATAATGTCAGGAACAATCAACCGTTTCAAGTTGGTATGTGCGCACCATTCTAGCCTTCATTATTGCTCAACCTTTTAAGTGCACACACCCCTTGTTTGACAGGTCTTTGAGAAGAAGTCGAATCGAAAAACTTGCAAACTCATTGGCTATTTTGTGCTCCTGTTCTTGGTCATGTATTACCTTATTAGGTAAAGCGCATTTGTTAATATAGCTATCCAAACATTTGATGTTTCTTGAACACATAGGTTTTTATTATCATCCTATTTTTGGGCTATGCTAATGGCGCTTTAATCATTTGGGTTTTTGCAGACTATTAAACTACATCAAAGGGTGAACTTGGATGCAAGAAGAAAGTAGATTGTTTACATCAATACTCATTTCGTTTCATTTTTGGGTTTCTTCTGATGAATGATTCAGGCAACATTGAACTAGTCAAGGGACCCTTGTTAAAAAAACAGGGTCAAGAAAAGAGATTGTTGTCAAGAGACTAGTGAACCGAAAGAAAAGGGTAGATAGAGGCACGTTTTTTGTCCCAAGCACAATTATCTCATTGCCATTTCGTGTAATAATCTAGTATATCTTCTTTATGAATTCCCAACTATTTGGATCACCAACAAACAAGGCCTTGGATCGTGTCAGCAACTTTGTCTACCAAAAGCTTAATTGATATGTTTAATTATTAGATTTGATTCTGTTCACCTCCCCCAGTAGACATAGTTTCATTATCCTATTATCTCCCGCTAGAGCCAGCTTATGATTCTATTCCAGAGCAAAAGAGACGGTTGACTCCAAGGAGGAGTGTTTCTGTGATGATTTCAAGGGCGTATTGCGTTGGCAAAGATAAAGGTCGGTTGGATTTCTCGCACTCAATCCCCAGAGAGTAGAGCAATACACTGATATTTCATGTGAAAATATGTGTTCAGATACTCTTCAATCTTTGAAATCATTGATAACAGAGACAGAGATTACGATGATTATCCGATTGTTGACATAGACAAGAATATGGAGAATTTTGTACTCGGTTTCGTAAACTACTCCATGTTCATTTACCAAACCGAGTTCAAAATTCTCCATATTCTTGTTAGTTGATTATATATTGAGTATCAAGATGGTACACAATATTTTTATCTCATAGATATTTTCTATCTCAGTTCAGTACTTAGGTCTTGAACATAAAATAGTATACATTACTAATCTCTGTGAGTTGATTATATATTGAGGTTATTTTCAAATCAAATTATATTTGTCTAACTCCTGATATTATTACAAAGTGAGATGATTCAATTTACAAAAATGGTACTATTAACATTCTCAACAAGTATGCGTTTAAGTATGCCTCCAATTGGTGTTTTATAGCATGCATCATTTGCATTGCTAGAAGCTGTGTGTACATTCAACTATGAAACCATATAAATGCTTGTAATTTTTTTTTGTTTCAGTTTCAAATTAAGGATTAATCCGCGCTATGCGAGGAGCTATTTTGATTTTCAAATATTAACTATACAACTATTCGTTTGCACATTGTATTCCGAATTGTATGTTTGTGTGAATACATGATTGTTTTGTATTTATGGTTTGGGCAATAGAACGTTTTCATAGTTTTAGGTTAGAATTATTGCATTGTAATGTTGATGTGAGCATTTTTTGCGATGTTTAAATTTTGTTGTTGTTCGTGTGCTTAACCTAAGTAATATTGGTGTTTAACCATATATTTTCTGGAAATAGAAAATAATGGCACAAGGAGTAGTATATATTAAAATGAATCTAATTACATTATCCATTTCTTATATTGTATATTTACTTATTGTTTATTTTTCTTATTTTGTATATTTACTTATTCTATTTGTTTTTTTATTATATCAAATGAAAATATTATGATATATGTTTAATGCAATATTTTTATTTCTTATATAGTATATTTACTTATTATTTATTTGTTCTTATATTGTATATTTACATATTCTAATATTACGATAGATTTTTAATGTAATATATCTATTTCTCATATTGTATATTTACTTATTATTTATTTTTTCCTATATTTTATATTTACTTATAAAAATATTAGGAGTTAATAAAAATTTAAAACTATAAATTTTCAGATATATGTTTAATGTATTTTCCATTTATTATATTTTATATGTACTTTCTCTTATTTATTATACTATACATTTTTCAGATAGATGTTTAATGTAGTTTTTTATTACTTATACTGTATATTTACTTATTATTTATTTTTTATTCTAATATAAAGATAGATATTTAATGTAATATTTTTATTTCTCATATGCTACATTAACTTATTTTTTATTTTACTATACTTTTTTCAGATAAATGTTTAATTTAGTTTTTCCATTTTTTATGTTGGATATTTACATATTGTTTATTTTTTTCTTATATTATATATTTACTTATTCTAATTATTTTGATTTTACATCAAATGATTATATTACGTTAAATGTTTAATGTAATATTTCTATTTCTTATATTATATATTTACTAATTGTTTAGTTTTTGTTATATTTTATATTTAGTTATTTTAATATTACGATGGATGTTTAATATAATATTTTTATTTCTTATATTATATATTTACTTATTATTTATTTTATTTATATTTTCAGAGAGATGTTTAATTTATTTTTTTCATTTTTTTAATTACATATTTACTTATTGTTTATTTTTTATATTGTATATTTACCTATTCTATTTTTTTTCTTTTATATCAAATGATAATTTTATTATAGATGTTTAATGTAATATTACTATTTCTTATATTTTATGCTTGTTTTTTAATATTGTATATTTACTTATAAAAAATATTGTAAAAAATAAAAATGTATAACTATACATTTTTCGGATAGATGTTTAATGTACTTTTTCCATTTCTAATATTGTATATTTACTTATTATTGATTTTTTTCTTATATTGTATATTTATTTATTATATTTTTTTTGCTTTTATATCTAATTGTTATATTACGATATATGTTTAATGTACTATTTATATTTCCTATATTGTATATTTACTTATTATTTATTTTATAATACATTTTGCATATAGATGTTTAATGTAGTTTTTCTAATTCTTATATTGTATGTTTACTTATTATTTATTTTTCTTATATTTTATATTTAATTATTATTTATTTTACGATACATTTTTCGGATAGATGTTTGATTTAGTATTTCTACTTCTTATATTGTATATTTACTTATTATTTATTTTACTATACATTTTTCGGATAGGTGTTTAATTTATTTTTTATACTTCTTATATTGTATATTTATTTATTTTTTTTATTTTTTTCTTATATTTTATTTTTACTTATTCTATTATTTTTTTCGTTTTTATATAAAAAGATAATATTACGTTAGATGTTTAATGTAATATTTTTATTTCTTATATTGTATATTTACTTATTATTTATTTTTTATATTTTATATTTACCTATTGTAATATTATGATAAATGCTTAATATAATATTTATATTTTGTATGTTGTATATTTACTTATTATTTATTTTACTATACATTTTTCAGATAGATGTTTAATTTAGTTTTTTTTCATTTCTTAATTTTATATTTACTTATTATTTATTTTTTCGTAGATTGTATATTTACTTATTATAATTTTCTTGCTTTTATATCAAATGATATTATTATGATATATGTTAGTTTATGTAATATTTCTATTTCTTATATTGTAATTTACTTATTATTTATTTTTCTTTATATTGTATAGTAACTTATTATTTATTTTTGTTTTTTAGTAATAATTTCATGTGCTTTTTTTGGAAGAAAGATTTTATGCTTATGTTGACACTCCACGGAGCCTCTAATAGTCCATTTTATCAGTTTTTTTTTAATTTCTTAATTTTATATTTACTTATTGTTTATTTTTTCTTATATTGTATATTTACTTATTCTAATTTTCTTGCTTTGATAGATGTTAATTTAATGTAATATTTCTATTGCTTATATTGTGTATTTACTTATTAATTATTTTTACTTATATTGTATATTTATTATTATGATTATTTGTTGTTAGTAATAATGCAATGTGGCATCTTTTGGAAAAAGAATTTTATGCTTAGGTGGACACTCCATGGAGCCTCAAATAGTATATTTTATTAGTATAGATAGGTTTAGTAGATGTGTATACATTTTGTGTGTACATTCAACTAGATCCAAATGTTTTGTATGTAACAAGTCAATTAAGAACTAACTAACTAAGTGAAGATGTAGTAGTCATTAATTTGGTTAAAGCCAACAAAGAGTGGAATGTTGGGTAAAGACTAGCTAGTTGTTAAGTTTAAAGAGGTTGTTAAATTAGAAGTGAGTTAAAATGTGTATGAACTAAAATCATTTACTACTACGGAATTTTATATTAAAAAAATATGACTACCTAACAATCAATTATTTAATATTTATTCATAATTGTTTTAATAAATAATGTTAAAAATTCATACAAATTTTATTCTTATCAAAAGATTATAAATTATGTTTTCATATAAATACTAAAAGTTCTTAAATATGAAAAGTTAAAAAAACATATTCCATCAAATTATATGCTGTAAATGAAGGTTTGGCTGGTTTGTCCCATTTATCGGTCAGGAACTCACTGTACCTCTTTACTCTTGTTATACTCACATCTAAACTATTAAAACAGAAGTACAAAAAAGAAATAAGTCTGATTTTTCCTTAAGAATTACCGTCATATGCCACTGTCATAAAACACAACCGTTTAATATTAAATGCTAAAGTACTTGACTAAAACATTATGAGGCTTTCACGTTATTTACTAACCAGGTCTGACAAGCCCAGTTTTAAACATACTAAATAATCATTTCTCTTCACTTCAAACCGGGCCAAAACTTGGTTCAATTTCTTATAGCTACCATATAAAATACACGACCGAAAATTTGGTTTACTGTTAAAGCACCCCAACTATCCACGACCGAAAGTTCACTATAAAATACATTTTGTAACTTATAAGTTATAACACAAAAGCACTACCAAACTTTTTATATATGTATCATTAAGTAAATCTATCATGTTAGAAGCACTTGTAATTATAACTCGGTTTATATCCAATTGTGAAATTTGTATCCGGTTTAGTGTTTAGTATAGTAAATACAGTCTTACATATGATAAATAATGGAGATTTATTTTACGAAATCTATTGCACGTAATGTATTTTTTATATACATAATATATAATAGCTTCATAAATATTCCTAAAATCAATCACCTACCTACTAACTTAACTTAACAAGACCCTAATTTTCAGCTACCACCTTATAATCTAAATTATTGTGATAAATCTAAATATATTAGCTTAACTACCTAATATGATAAACTTGAAAAATTAAAAGGATCAGTTATAATTACCGCATTAAAAGTATAATATTCCAAAATCTTGCAAAACATGTTTTAAAGATTTTTCAGTTTAGATTTTTTCTAATCTTCACACAACTCACAAGCCATCAATATATATATATATATATATACCATTCTTATAGCTTGAGATCAGTTCATATTCTGATTCTTCTAAAAATGTCTAGCAAGGCAAATATTAAAACACGATGGCACGGGCTAACTCAAGTAAAGCTACTTTCATATCTGGAGACAAAATACCTCACACAGAAGAGATTCTCTTGAAATTGTTCTTGCTTATGAATCAGTAAGTTTTGTTACCTTAAAAACTTTGTGTCTTTCATATTCTGTGTATCTAAAAAACCTAAACTAATATCAAAGCTCACATTTTGTAGGGTTTGAAAATCCATGTTTCATGCTAACCAAAACATACGTACAGTGTTCAACCTAATCTATCTCTGACCACTGAAAATAGTTTATATCGACGGTGTCTGACCAATATAGAACAACCAGCCATCGATGGTTGAGCAGATGTCATCACTGATGACATTATAATAACGCGTTCAGATTTAAGTACGAAAATAATACCCGCACGGATGTGCGGGTCAAAATCTAGTATGTATTACAAGGAGTTGCAATTGGGATGTTGAATCATTTTTTCAACAGTTTAATAGCTACAATGAGGTTGTTGGACAAGCAAAAAATCTTAGGTGGATTTATCTTAGTTGAAATTATTCAACATGTTGAATACTCACAAATGGTGTTTTTTATTGTTATTTTTATTTTTTAATCTCATCTTGAATATTCAAAGTCATTTATCTTATGATAAATTATATTTTTTGTAAAAAAAATATATGAAAATTTATTATTTTGTGATTTATAAATACAGATTTGGTTTATTTGATTTGGATCCATAAAAAATATTTTTATCAAACAAAATTAAATAAAATTGTTGGATAGAGTGCTAAATTTATTAAATAAAGATATTGTAGATTAAGATTTAAATGAGTGTTGAATTAATAGGTAGAAGAAAAAAAGATGATGTGAATTTTTGAAAAGTCTAAATTAGGATGTTAAATATTTCCAACCAGTGTACATAGTCGTACTACATGATGATGCAGAAAAGGGTGGGTGCAACATGCCTAAAAGATAAACAAATTTATAATAAGAAAGTGAATTTGGTTCTACAAAGATAAATTAATAAATTATTATTCGATAAATTCATAAATACGATTGACAATCATAAGTCATAACTAGTGTACTAAATTTTATGGAATCTAGTGGCAATAATCTAAACGAGAAAAATATTTAAACAAAAACTAAAAACCATGATCAAATTCGTCGCCATTAATTTTTTTTTCAAATAGTTAACTTAAAACACTTTCTTTCTCAGCACGCAAGGTCTTCATCTTCTCAGCTTCCAACTCAATCTTCAGCTTCTCCACCATCTCTAGGAGCTCTTCTTCTCTGTTCCTCTCTTCTTTCTCCCCACTCAAAGCTTCAATTATCACCAACACTCTTGCTCGTTGATGCTCCAAGCTTTTCTTCAACAGATTCAGTTTCTCTAAAACCAAATCTCTGTCAAACCCGCAAACCTCACCTTCTTGTTCCTTAGCTTCCTCGTTTCGGTCTGACAAACCTAAACCAGTTTCTGATCCGGTTAACACGACGTTATCATCGCCTTCCGGTTTGTCTTGGACTGGATCTACTTCACGTGGACTGAACTCAGAAGTGTCTGATTCAGTAGTTGGAAACACTGGACTAAGCTGAAGATCGTCTTCACGGAAGTTCCACCCGCTGATTCTCCTGTTCTTCACTATCTCCTCATCATCCTCTTCATCATCTTCAACACCCTTGATCAAAACCTGGCTCTCGATAAACATATGTTCCGTGTTTGACAAGCCGTGCAACACGTTCTTGACCACAAAATCAACTCCTTTGCAGTTCCTAAAGAAGGGATGCTTCAGCAACTTCTCGGCAGAAGGTCTTTTAGCAGGGTCTTGCTCAAGACACAAACCAACCATTTCTCTAAACGCTTTTGAGAACTTCTTTTTACCACAGCCGCTCTTGTTGATCTCGTAATCAGCGAAATGAAACCGTTTGGTGATCTTCATGAGTAAACTCTTTAACGGCGGTAAGTGAGATAACGGAGGTCTACCGTGAGCTAACTCCAACGCCGTTATCCCGAACGACCATATGTCTGCCTTGAAACCGTACCCCGTGTGAGAGTGAACCACTTCAGGAGCCATCCAATACGGCGTTCCCGCTATATCAGTCAGCCTTAAAGAAGACGACGTCGTTCCAGACGACGTTGTCACGGGCTCATAGATGGATGCGGATACTCCAAAGTCAGCGAGCTTCACGGATCCATCAGAGTCTACAAGAATATTACCAGCTTTGATGTCACGGTGCAGATGACCCTGGTCGTGAAGATAGGATATAGCATTAAGAGTTTCCTTGAGGAACACGGAAATGCAATTTTCGGGTAGCCCTTCAGGGAAAGAGGAAGAGACGATGGAATGAAGAGAGCCGCAAGACATGAAAGGCATGACCACCCAAAGGCATCGATCAACTGTGAAGGAACAGTAAGCGTTGAGGATGTTGGGATGAGAAAGAAGAGACATGGTCTTTGTTTCACGGCGAAGACTGTCGAAGTCAGCTCGAGACTGATCAAGATCGATGGCTTTAATGGCCACTACTGTTGAGTTCATGGGAATGCATACGGCTTTGTAGACTGAAGCACTGACACCAACGCCTATCTTGCATATGATCTCATAAGCTTCAGCATCAAGTGGAAACTCGAGCTTGTTCCGAGCCATCAAGAAAGAAAGAAGACTACACTCTTGTTTAGTATAAAAATTTTGTTTTTTTTAAGAGTAATAGTAACATGAGGCTATTCATATAGGGGTGAACGTAGAGTGTTCATGAGATTTTGCATGTGAACTTCAAAAAGAGAAGAGAGCATTAAATGTATAATAAAAGCAGAACCTTATCTCTATGACTATGAGATTACTGGTGATGAATATGTTGATGAGATTATAAGATGAAACATGTGAAAGTGCTAACTAACTAACCTGGATTTAATGAGAGTATATTACCTTTTGTCTTTCGAGGGACCCAAAGGGCAAACAAAATCTGACAACTTCAAAGGGTAAATGCAAAGATTTTTACATGTATATATATATATATATATATATATTCAGACTTATTTTATAAATATATCTATAAATTTAGATAATTTGAAGAAATCTCAGCATAATTTCATTTTTTTTTGTGTGGCTACAGATTCAGACTGATGATAATCATGGAAATTTCAATCAAATTAATATTTGTAGGATTCATAAAAAATGCTCAATTTGATATATTACTTGACGAAGCGGTATTTTCTCCAGAGATCTTACTTATAATGCATTTTGTTAATGTAAATTTATCTTTTATGTCATTTATCTTTTATTCTATGATATAACTTGCACACATTGTTGTTAGAAAGAAGAAAATTATGTATATTCTTTTTTAGTGTCCTTTCGTGATGATGATATGGTGATGTTCGTCAACTTTATGGTAATCTCCAATGATACTTGTGATGATTAAATTAAGGCAATTGTTGATTTACAAACATGTAATGTAGTAGTCTAAAAATACCACCATTCTGGCTTATTTGGAGAATTTGTAAATCAAAATGTAATTTGCTTTTAGTAAAACACTAATAAGTCCATAGAAAATTGCATAAAAACCATTGATGATATATGAGATGGTATAAAGCATTCCAATACTTGGACCAAAGAACCTCTATTATAACCAACAATAGACGTACACCATCGAATCAAGATCTTTAGAACCATTACGCTCCATGAGGGCTTTGCTAAATTCAATTTCGTTGTAGGTTCCAACGAAGATACAAGAC
Organism: Brassica napus; assembly: GCF_020379485.1. Taxonomy (NCBI): domain Eukaryota; kingdom Viridiplantae; phylum Streptophyta; class Magnoliopsida; order Brassicales; family Brassicaceae; genus Brassica; species Brassica napus. The sequence continues at coordinate 9,704,667 of NC_063441.1, forward strand.
AAATAAGAGTTAGATGGGTAATACACAATCAAGAAGGAAAACCTTACTGGGGATTCAGGACAAACAAGTTTCTCAAACACACCACTTGAATCTCATGCTAAAGTTTTATTGATGACAATGCATCACACATGGATTATGGGGCTCAGATCAATTATGTTCTAAGGACATTGTAGAATCTTTATTGTTACAATTTTTGGAAAATGTAAAAATATCTCCATTGAAAATATCCATTCTAATATCTATATGATGAGTATCTATATGTAAAAATATCTCCAGTGTTACAAAAAAAAAAAAAAAAATATCTATATGATGAGTAAAAAAATTCTTAGGATCCTAGTTTCATTTCACCAAGAGAACAAACAATGTCTCAGCTCATTTGCTTGCAACTTTTTTTTTTGAAAACATTTTATTAGTACTTTAAATAGTATATGACCAATACAAGAATCCAACCAACCAAAACGGTGGGATTGTATTAACAACTACAAGAGATTGGTCCTCCATAGAATGCTTAGAAAGATCATATGCCGCCATGTTTCTTTCTCTATTCACACAACCCAATAAGCAATCAGAAAGCAAAGACATCCAATATTGGATATAAAGTATGATATTACCCAAGTGGATATGATCAATCACAATAGTATTAATGATGTGCTCCAATTCTTTGTTGACTCCTTCAAACCAAACACTTCTCCATCGATCATTTAGTCCATACTTGTTGAAGAACATATAAAAATGCCAATGCCTCACCTTGCAAAGGTGAATTAACGTTTTCCAGTTTCGCCATTCCATAGCATATATGATCTCCTTTATGGTTTCTTACAATCCAGCCGATTCCCGTGAATATACTCCCTTCCTTCTAACTACAATCAAAGTTACATTTTATCCAGTCCTGAGGTGGAGGCTCCCATTGTGAAGACCTTGGGATTCTTTGTACTTTCGACTTTCCAGACATAAATTGAATATTCCATTCTCCGTTAGCCTCAATGGCTCTTTGAGCATCATCCATAGGGTGCACATTTTTCTTAGCAAATAGAAACTCATTCCTCGATTTTCATATATGTATACCAGATGAACCAGAAGGAGAGGTTAGATAAATCTTTTGATGTTTCCTTACTCTTATAAATATTAAATAGAGCTGTGATATTCTGTTCCAGATCAAAAGATTGAATATCATGAACTGGAAAACCTGAACACCTCCATATGGCTAACACATGAGGAGAGAGGAACATCAGATGGTTGATAGTATCTTCTTCCATACAACAACACTGAAAAACTGGATCAGTGTTTATTCTCCGAGTACATAACTGAACATATGTAGGCAATGCACCCGAAATTGTTTTCCATAGAAATTGCTGGATCTTAGACAATATTTCTAATTTCCAAATTTCTTTCTTAAGAATTAACGAGCCTAGGGGATGTAGATTTATAATGATTTTAATTTGTTTCTGCCTTTGTGGATTTATAATTCCTTGCATCATGACATGATTCTATAATTTAACAATAAATATGAAGAAATCAAAATTAAACAAACATCACCAATTTGTAAGCTTGAAAAAACTTCGCAAAAGTCAATTCATATACTAATTAAATCAAGCAAAAGGTTATATTTCAAAAATAAAGAATCATGGCATAGACATTAAGAAAAAGAAAGTCCACAAAATAAGCTATTGAGATTTGGTTAAACAAAAACTAATAAACCTCCTAATGAATAAAAATTAATTTAATATTTGTATCAAACTTAATAATTTATATTTAAATAGAAAACTAATATATGTTTACAACCAAAAGTTATTCTATTATTCGATCTCGAGGTGATATATATAATCAGTTCAGAATAGAATAATCAACAAAGTAAATATTTGTGACTAGGAGTTTTGCCCGCACATGCGGGCATAATTATTTTATAAATATTTATTAATAAATGTAATATTAGTTTAGAGATTAAAAAATTAAATCAAATATTAAATTTATACTTTTAACATTTTTGAATTCTTAATTTTTATTTATTTTAAAACATTATTTGGATAATAACATTAATATTTTTATTTTAAAATTTGTTGTTATATTTAATAATGTTTAATATATTAATTTATAAACAATTTTCTAATTAAATAAATAAATATATTATTGTTAGCATAAAGTAATGTTATTAAACTAAATTCTTGGAATTGCCAAAACCTACAAAACCTCAAAATAAACCCAAAGCACACAAATATTAAGAGACCAAAACCAATTTTACATATTATATTAATTAAATTAAATAAAATTATGTTTGTCAATCGAAGCACGAATCCTCATCTCCAAAAAATATATTAATAATATTATTATTATAAAATTTAATAAATAAGACAATATCAAATATTTATGTGGATTATACATGTAATTACCATAATATTTTGAAAACTTTTTATTATTAATTATATAAATATTATAAAACTATTTATAAAAATTATTATGACTATTGATTATTAATTATGCGAATCGTACGTTTATATTAATTAAACATTTACCATAACCAACTAAAAATATTTTAAAATATAATAGATAAGTTTGAAAATATAACAGATAAGTAAAGCTACTAACTAAAAACAATTGAAACATAATAATAAGTAAAATTATTTAAAATGTTGATAACTAAAAAAAACCTAAAACTACGGAGAAACTAACACATAAGCCAAATCACTTCATAAATAAAGTTACTAATAACTTAAAACAATTAAAACATAATAATAATAAGTAAAATTACTAAGTAAAATTATTTAAAATTTTTAAATTATTTAAAATTTTGACAAATATACGAAAAAATAAACTAAAATTATGGAGAAACTGATACATAAGCCAAATCACTTCATAAATAAAGTTACTAATAACTTAAAACAATTAAAACATAATAATAATAAGTAAAATTACTAAGTAAAATTATTTAAAATTTTTAAATTATTTAAAATTTTGACAAATATACGAAAAAACTAAAATTATGGAGAAACTGACACATAAGCCAAATCATTTCATAAATAAAGTTACTAATAACTTAAAACAATTAAAACAGAATAATAATAAGTAAAATTACTAAGTAAAATTATTTAAAATTTTTAAATTATTTAAAATTTTGACAAATATACGAAAAAACTAAAATTATGGAGAAACTGACACATAAGCCAAATCACTTCATAAATAAAGTTACTAATAAATTAAAACAATTTTTTTTTTGTCATCCAATAACTTAAAACAATTAAAACATAATAATAATAAGTAAAATTATTTAAAATTTTTAAATTTTTTAAAATTTTGACAAATATACGAAAAAACTAAAATTATGGAGAAACTGACACATAAGCCAAATCACTTCATAAATAATAGTATTGATATTATTAGGTTTCTCATCCTTATTATTTTTATGAAAAGACTGTTTTATGTTTGTTAACTTATTTTATTACAATTTAAGGACTGTTTTGTAAGTTGATTGTTCTATTCTAATAATGAGTTCAGGATAAAACAAAGGCAATTGTCAATAATAGCACCTTTGAAGTTTATATCTCAAAAATAGCACTAGAATGAGAAAGTCACAAAAATGACATTCATTAAAGGGTAAAATATCCTAATACCCTTGGTTTAATATTAAATAAACAAACAAAAATAAATAAAAATAAATAAAATTAAAATTAAAAAAAAATTAAAAAAAAAAAAAATTAAAAAAAAGAATTTTTTTTTAATAGTTTCAGATTATATGTTTTCAGATTCGAAATTTTTATAATTTTTTTTTTATTTTTTTTTCAAATTTTCCTTTTATAATTTAAAAATATTTTTTGAAACTGTTTTTAAAATTTTTATTTTTTATTTTAGTATTTTATTTTTATAAAATTTTAAATCCTAAATCCGAAATCCCACCCCTTAACTCTAAACCCTAAGGTTTGGATTAGTTAACCCAAAGGATATAAGTGTATATTTACCTCTTTAATGAAACCTATTTTTGTGACTTTGACCCTTGAATACTACATTGGGAACATAAACTTGGTTTGGTGCTATACTAGTTTTTTTTCTCATAAAACAATCAACTAAACAAATATCTGAGCTCAATTTAACATGGCTCATTAAATATCTCAGCTCCTCGTTTCCTTTCCGCTTTAAACGCACAGAGAAACATCAAATCTGCAATCTCCATGGAAAAGTATCCCTCTTTCTGATTCGGAATGCTTCATGGTTTAGGTTTTGGGTATTTGTTTTTCGATTCCTCTTAGGATTTGATTAGGGCTTGGATATGATGGATAGGATCAGTAATCTGTCGGATGATTTGCTCTTGAAGATTTTCTCATATCTTCCTACCAAATACGTCGTCACGACAACGCTCTTGTCCAAAAGATGGAAGTCTGTCTGGACGATGGTCCCGAGATTTGATTTTGACGATGGTTTCGAACTCGACCCTTCCCGATACGAAACATTCACCAATCACGTGGGCAGAACGATGTCGTTGCGTACATCTCCGGTCCTGGAATCTCTGAGATTCGACGTCGGTCCTTGTTGCAGTACCCAAGATATGGTAACGTGGATCAGAACAGGGATGGTTCAGGGCGTGCACGAGCTTGAGATCTTCCACACTGAAGAACACTTAAAGGAACATAGACCAATCAAGTTACCAAAGAGTCTTTATACTTACCAGAAGCTCGAGGTCTTGAAACTCACTTACTCGATTGGTCTGGATGTTCCTGTCGATGTTTGGCTTCCTTCTTTGAAGACGTTACACCTCATCAGTGTAAAGTACGAGACCAAAGATTGTCACAGTAGGCTTTTGTCTGGCTGTCCTGTTCTTGAGGAGTTGGTGTTGGACAAGAGTTTAAACAGCCACTCTCTGAGAACTTTCTATGTTGAAATGCCTAGCTTACAGAGGCTATGTGTAGTTGATGTATGCGAAGAACCGAACTACGGTCTTGATGGGCTTCATATGACTGTGATCAATGCCCCGTCTTTGAAGTATTTGAACTTTGTAGATTACCATGATGACTTGTGTTTGTGTGAGAACATGCCTGAGGTGGTTGTGGCAAATGTTAAAGTTGTGTACAATAGTCCTGAGAAGCTACTGGGTTCTATTCCATCAGTCAAGCGTCTCTGCTTATGTTTACCTTGTTCATTGGTAATAAAATATATACCATTTTGTGTTTCATCTGGTTACTGCTCTGCTTATGTTTTCAAACATTCTCTATGCAGCTTCTCAGCTGCTTTGGATTTTATCACCTTGTTCATTTGGAGCTGTGTGCAGCTTCCCGAGGGTGGTGGGATCTACTTACTTGGATGCTAGAAAGTTCTCCTAAACTCAAAGTTCTCAAAATATGTGTGGTATCTCTTTAACCGAGCCTGATGGTTTCAGTTTGTTTATTCAAATGTTTCACTGTCGTAAGTCTGACATACAATAACGTGTGTTCTGTTAGTGCAATGAACTCCCTTGTACCACGAAGTCCATTAGAGGTCACTGGAAGGGACCAAGTTCGGTTCCTGAATGTTTGATGTCTCATTTACATACTTTCAAGTGGAAGAATTACAACACAAAAGACGAAGAGAAGAAAATAGTGGCCTACATCCTCAATCACGCAAGACAGTTGAAGATTGTGGGTATCTCTGGGTCGAGATACTATTCAAAGGAAGAGAGATTGAAGAAACTCAATGAGTTGGTTTCTCTGCCTAGAGCTTCAAGCTCCTGTCAGCTTCTCATGGACTGAAAAAAGATTGTCATATTATGTTCCAGTAAAATCTAGAAGCATTCCTGTCTAAAAGTCAGATGTGTTAGTTAGATGCTCGTAGAGCTTCCTTATGTTCTTGTTATTACATGTTAGAATATTAGAGGAAGCATTAGTTTCACAAAAAAAAAAAAAAATTAGAGGAAGCAGAGTTTACTTGTATTCAGGATGTGCTATCTTTCTCTGTATATTAGAGGAAGCGGACTGTTGGATGCTGTATCTCTATATATATATATATATATATTTTTTTTTTTTTCTTGTAAACTAATCTTTATATATTTTCTCTTCCAAATTATCACTACTTTTGATCTATGACATTTATTTACTGTATGTTTTAAATTTTTTATTAAATTTTTATTTTATATTTTTCCCCTTTTATATGAGTATATGTATTTATAAAATAATATAACACAGCAAAATCAGATAAATTAATAAATATGACAAATTTGGAAACTTTTCTAGTTCCAGAAAGAACTGATCAGTAATATACCACAATATAATAAAAATAAAATAATATTAAAAACAATTATATAAATGCATGATATTTAGTAATATTAATAACTAGTTATATAAAATTTATATAAACACAGATGAGAAATAATTTTTATTTTAATGTAATTTTATATTTTTTGTTATTTAAACATTTTGTGTCATTTGTAAAATTGCATTTTATATTTTCAAACACATATAATTAATAAAGTACATTAATAATTTATAAAAAGAGACGAAAGTAAAAAAATTATAAAATTTATCTATTACATAAAATCGTGAAAAAATCTTTCTAGAAATAAATAATTATGAAGTCTAAAAATATAATTTTTTTTTTTAGAAATTAATAAACTTACAAATGAATGAAATAGTATAATATTCATAATATTACTTTATAATTTTTACTGTGAATAATTAACGAGAATGCATAATATATATAGTTTGAAGTGCTAATTTTTTGGTGTTATTTGTTATTCGATTTAATTATTTTAATTTTTTAACATTGGTTAGTTGAATGAACACACGATATATATAAACATCTTACAGTGTAAGAGTGTTTCCCAAAAAAAAAATCTTTCATTTCGTATTAATTGTTGTTAAATTTTATTTCATGGTTTTATGTTTTAATGCATCTATTTGATAATTTTCTAATTTTATTCATATTTTTTATTTTATTGAATAATATAGTAAAATAAAATCATGTTAATAAGCGTTAAAACATCAAATGTAATGATTTTTAAGCTGTATGAATATATTACAATTTTAAATCAAACGATTTATAAAATTGAAATTTGTTAGTTGGTGAATGTTTCTGACAAGGATTCTCAATAATTATTATAAAATCTCCCTATACATTAAAAGAGAAGTCACTTTAGTGATTTCTGATGACGTGTCGCTCATAGGTGAAGTTTCAAAAAAATTGTTATAATTTGATTGGTCGATTGTTTTTAATTTTTATTTATTTAAATAAGATCTAAAAATTTAAGGTAAGTCTAAAAACATTTAACATCACTTGTCATATAATCTAAAAAATATTACAAATAACAATTTATGGCAACTAAATCTCGAAATTATAGAAAGATTAATAATGTTATATTTTATTACTTTTAATATTTATAAACTATAAAATATAATGACCAAATTTTTATATAAGATAATTATAATAGTTTTATATTCTACTTGATGAATTGTATTCGAATATAATTATATAATAACTATTTTAAATATTACAAAATCCAAACATTTTTATTAATATAATTTTTAAATTATTTATCGTTGTTTACAAAATTTATCAGAATTTTAAAATTATTTATATAATGTTATAAATTATTTATAAAAAATATAAATCCTACTATATATTGATTAAGAAGTCACATAAGTGATTTTTTATTACATGTTGATCATAAATGAACTCTTCAATATGTTATAATTTGATTGACCGATGATTTTTAATTTTATTTATTATAATTATATCTAAAAGGAAAGGATAATTCAATTACCACTTTCCAAACAATCTACATAATATTAGAAATAATTATTTATGGTAACTAATTGTTGAAACTATGAAAGAGTAATAATGCGATCAATTTTTTTATATATTTATAAATTACAGTAAATAATACACAAAAATGTTTATTTGAATTGATATAATGATTTTATATTCGTATAGAAAGAATTATATTTTTATATAAAGTATCATAATAACTATTATTGTCTAATAATCCAATGCATGCTTTATAAATCATTTATAAAATTATAAATACATTTATAAATTATAAATACATTTATAAAAGTCAGACATTTTAAATTATTATAAGAGGTTCTAAGTCATTTATAGAAGCTTATACATTTATTTATAAAATGTATTTTGAAAATTTATCCTCCTATTACTATATTTTGAATTTTTTTCATTTTAATGGTAAAATTCCTCAGCTATGTTTACTTAGTGTAGAAACCCCTATACTAAATATTTACTGGTAGTAATATTAATTATGACCTATCAGAGTTTAATTCATTAAATAAAGTTAGTTTAGGGGGTTTTTCGTTAAATACTTAGTTTGGAGATTTTTGCCCAAAACAAACTTAGTTGGAGGGTTTTAACGTTAAAATTCCATATTCTTTTCTTATTATCTATTATTTAAATCTTTATAGTGGGATTTGTTTGATCAAAAACCAGTTTCAATCAACTGACGAGATATCTTCTTAATATCATGCATTTAATATTTAAATATATATATAAAACAAGATTTGAGTTATCAAAATTATATATATATTATAACTAGAATATTTTTAAAAATTTATTAGAAGATATTTTATCTCATAGCTGAATTAAAATTTATTAGTGGATATTATATCTCATTGCTTCTCTTGAAAACTAGGTCATGTAGAAACTTAAACTAATTTGGTATATAAATATCGCACCACCCACATTAGTTTTACGCATCTATCTTTTAAGTTTTCATATGTTTTTGATCTTTATAATTTAAATTCTACTTTTGTGATCTTGCGCATGTGTATGATAATCAATAAGTAACTCATAGACGGGAACACCATTACTGATAATTTTATGGGGATTCTTCTTCTCCGTTTATTTTTGTTCTCTTCCTCTCCATGTTGTATCTCTATCTATATTTTTGCATCAGTAGTGATTCAACTAACAAAAAGAGACGACTATGTTTATCCAGGAACTAGGAACTGATCATCCCTTTCGAAAAAGGTAATTCTTTTTTTTTATAAAGTTAAATCACTTATCAAGAATATAATATAAGATATGTATGCTAATCAAGTGCAATTTATTTATTGTGCGTGATCCTCTTCGTTACGTCTGAGAGCCAAAGGTAATCTCAAAGCTTTTTAAAAACTTTGAAACTCATTGATGTTGTCCTTTCAATTATATAATTTGTTATCTTTAAATATTTTTGTTAGAATTATCTCTTTTCTGACTCAAAAGCTTAGAGAAGAAAACCGTAAATCATCTATGATGTTACAATGAAACCAATGATAATAAATCTCAGGTAATTCAAATCTCTCTTTTATATTTCATGGCTGATTTTTTTTATTAGAGTTATGCGTGAAATATTTATTTTTTCTCAATTATATTTTTCTGATGTTTTAAGATTAGTGTTAAATGTGATCGTTTTCTAAACGTTCTAATGTATTCTTTGTTCATATGAACATAGTATAAATATCAATATGTAACATCGAATCTTTCATATTAACCATATACATGTAATATAAATATTATATAGTTATAAATATAATATCAATTTAATATTAATATTAATGTCCGTACATGCGTCCGGTCCACCTAGTATTGATTATAACAGAAGTACACCTTAAATTTGTAAAGAATGCTGGACACTTCAAAATAAAATTAACGTCATCCTCGTTAGTTTTGAGAAATTTGTTGAGAAATATTTTGGGCCAGCCAAAGTAAAAGCTATTGGCCGAACCAACCGCAATAACACCCCCAACTTTCCAGCACATCTGAATCTCTCCAGAAGGCAGAAACATATCTCTCTCACTCTCCTTATCCACAATTTCCCCAGTCCCCTAAAGACCCACTCTCCCTTACTCCCGCGTGTAATTCACTATTTGGCTTTCTAATTTTATCTCGGCATTGATATTCTTTTTCATTTTCTGAAATGTACTGTGTAAATGTAAACAATCACAATTTCCAAAAGAATGTATAATATATAGTAAATCAACAATAGTATTAATAAATGACGGTCCTAAGTCTCCTGACCTCATGACATTGTTGTAAATTAATAAACGAACTTGTTTCGAATAAATTGTTGAATGTGAGATTTTCTGGGGCCTTTTAAAGGTCTGTTTCGGTTTGAATTGATTTGTTCTAGTTTTTCAAATTTTGAGATTTTTTGGGGCCTTTTAAAGGTCTGTTTCTGTTTGAATTGATTTGTCCAGTGGTTTGACTAAGAATTCATTAATGCTTCTACACCAGAAGATCCGGAGTTCAAACCCCAGAAAACGCAAATTATGCAGATCATGGAAAAAAAGGGTTACAAGAGGTCTTCAGCATGGTACAAAGGCGTATCATCGAACATGGATCTTATAGGACGGCTCGGAGCGATGCAGTTAGACGTGCATTCTCATATGATGGTAGAATTGTCGGCTGTAGAATAGTTTAAAGTCATTTTCTGAAGAAAAAAACATAAGTCGAAAAAACAAACAAATGAGAATACAGTATGAGATTTCAGCATATTCCCCTCGGTAGTGAAACGACGCGCTAATAAGTAACGCGTGGTAAAGTATTCGTCGGTCAACGAGAGAACCACGTCATCTCGCAGTCTGTTTCTTATCATTATTTTTATCACCACCCACTAACGTCTTTTCCACACAGCAAATATCGTATTATTATTAATTTTAATTAAAACCACCAAACTTCATAAAAAAACAAATAAAATAAAGAAAATTGTTCTTCTTCTTCTTCTTCGATTCTTCTGCATCAAATAATCGGTTCAAAATCTCCGGCGATCTTAGAAGAATCCCATTGTCCTTGTGGGGGAATCTGACATTTTCAACCGCAATGGATGAGACATATTCATATCTAATGCAAATCCTGAAGAAGCCCTCTTTTACAGAGACATTCGTCGACATCTTACTCTGCGCCGTCCCGATTTGGCTCGCCGTCATGATCGGTCTTTTGATCGGATGGTCTTGGCGTCCGAGATGGACCGGGTTGATCTACCTAGGGTTCCGTTCTAAGCTTCGGTTTCTGTGGACTGCTCCTCCTGGGTTCGGCGCTCGTCGTCTTTGGCTTGCCTTCACGGCTCTCTCCGCTTTCTCCGTTTGCCGCACCGTCTGGTCGAGGCGTGACACGTCAGCTAACAAATCGGCGAATGGTTCAGCGCCGACACAGCTGGCTCCTCTAGAAGAGAGTCCTCAAAGTGATGAAACAGGGTCAGTTTATTACAGATCATGGTTGATATGTTTTTTTTTGTTTTCCTTACAATCTGAGATTCATAGTTATGTGTTCAAAAACGGAACCGTTTGCTTTAATGTTATATCGATTGATTTTTAATACTAATGACACTTGAAAAAACATTTTACTACAGATCATGATGACTTTAGAGCTGTGTAGGAGCTATGTGTTCAAAAAAGGAACCTTTGCTTTTAATGTTAGCTTGTAAAGTTACATAGTGTGGTCTATTGATTGATTTTGTACTTATTAGTGTAGCAGCCTAGATACTAATGGCATTAATTATATTTGCAGGGCTAGCGATAACACGACGGTGAGAGAGGAGATTGTGACAGAGAATGATCTAGAGCATTTGCTGCAGCTGCTTGAAGTTGGGAATGCGTCTAGGGAATGGCAATCCATGATGGACAAGACTACTCCCAATATGAGTTACCAGGCTTGGCGCCATGAGCCTCAGGTAATCTGGATTTTGACTCTTGCTTTGTGTCCATCTCCTTGTCATACCCATGTTGAAAAAATGAATCCTTTAGAGATATTTGTATGGCATCTGATTCAGAGGAGCTGCTTTTAGATTATTGGTTCTGACAGATAGTTTTCTTGTTTTAAATTACGGGTTTTTGTATGATATTTGACTGAAACGGTTATTTGCTATATAGAAGTGGTGGATTTTTTACACACTAATTGAAAAATAATATTTGACCAAGCCAGGTTTTTAGCCTGAAGGGTTGTGTTTATGATTATTGGTTACTTGAGGACAGGGAGTTTTATTGTTTTAAGTTATGGGTTTCGTTGATGGAAATGTTTTTTTTTTGGGATGATTATGGACGATCAGTTTTGACTGAAACGGTTATTTGATAGAAGTGGTGGTGAAAAATAATATTTGACCAAACCATGTTTTTAGCCTGAAGGGTTGTGTTGTTTGTCAGACAGGTCCTGTTATTTACCGCAGTCGAAGTGTGTTTGAAGATGCAACTCCAGATATTGTTAGGGATTTCTTCTGGGACGATGAGTTTCGGCCCAAATGGGATTTTATGCTTGCCAAGTTCAGAACTTTGGAAGAGGACACTCAGACAGGAACTATGATTGTTCAGTGGAGGAAAAAGGTCTTTGGAGTTATGATACTTTGTTCTTCTTAACAATCTAAGCTATTGTTGTCATTACTAATTTTCTTTTGCCTGCAGTTTCCCTTTTTCTGTAGTGACCGTGAGTATATCATTGGCCGGAGAATATGGGAGTCTGGAAACAAGTACTACTGTGTTACAAAGGTACCAGCGTCTCTTAGTATTAGTAATGGAATGAGATTGGTCCTAATTGTCACACCTGTTGATGTTTGTAGGGAGTTCCTTATCCAGCATTACCAAAGCGTGATAAGCCAAGGCGTGTCGAGCTTTATTTCTCAAGTTGGGTTATCAGAGCAGGTAAGCCTCTTCTGGAATGCAAGTCTTTGGGTTTTTTTTTTATAAGCTGGAACATAGTTTGGATGTTAAATGAAAATACAAACACAAATGCAGTTGAATCCCGTAAAGGAGACGGACAGCCAACGGCTTGTGAAGTATCTCTAGTCCACTACGAAGACATGGGAATCCCAAAAGACGTTGCGAAGTTAGGCGTCCGTCATGGCATGTGGGGAGCCGTCAAGAAGCTACACTCGGGTTTACGAGCTTACCAAACGGGTAGAAAGTCAGACTCGAGCCTATCCCGGATCGCCCAGATGGCAAGAATCACCACAGTGCTTGACATGGATTCTACAGAATCATCTACAAGTGATGAAGACAGAAGCAGAGCAATGGGGTATGCGAGAAGGCAACGGGACAATCTGAGAGTGGACTGGAAATGGGTCGTTGTAGGAGGTGTTGCATTGGCTTGTGGACTTCACACTGGGGTCATTGGTAAAGCGTTACTTGCTGGAGCTGGCCAGAGACTTGCTCGCCGGTGAAGAACATTGTCGTATTCTTGTTATTATTATTGTCCCTTGACTGAAAAAAAAGAAAGAGAAAACGTATAAATATAACTTGCGGAAATGTATTCTTTCTTGCGACTCTGATGAGCAGGGCATGTCGTTTTGATGGTGAACCATGTAGAGTAGTAGCTTCAAGCTATGGAGTGAGATATGTATTTTTTTTTTATAAACTATATGAATTTACATTAGCTCTTAAAAGCTTAGTCTTTGCATGTGACAATTCGTATCTCTCATTGAGCAAGATGCCAAAACTTATCTTCTGCATCAGTTCACTACACAGTGCACACTAGCCATTCTTTATAGCATCTTATGGTTGCAGTGCAGATGAACTTCCTTGTTCCGCAGATCTACAAAGGTTGCTTCTGGTGTTGTGGAAGATGCAGAATCCATCACCAAACTGAGTCCGATTGATCTGAATCAAATTCAACATCAGATAGTGAACCCTTGGCCTGAATCTCACCCTCTCCACCATCATCTTCGAATGTATCTAAATATATGTCATCTCCGTCTCCCTACAAAAACCCACACAATGTGAGACATCAAACATAAAACCATGATTGGTGAAAAATAAAAGACATGAGGTGATCTGTTGTGTACATTTTTTACAAGTTCCACTTGTTCCTGGCCGTATGGATTCAGAGTCTAGGGGTTTGTTATCTCGCATGCACAGAATACCTTTTGTTTTAAAGAGATTTCCAATGGTTAATTCGAGAAAATTATCAGACATAATAACAAATTGTTTTATTGAATTGCGTTTCAATCATTGTGATGGAAGTATGAAGAAAGTCAACTCAAGACATCAGATTTGGCCTGTAACAAATAAATCCGAGTAGCACCGCTATGATCATCTACTGTGGTTGACAATATTTTTAACCCAAACATCAGTGATCATTTGAGGAGATTCAGTCGCTATTCAATGCCCTAATAAATTACACATCAACATCGATGTAATCCAAGGGCAGGCTCCTCAAGTATAACTCCACCTGCAATGCACAAAATCTTTAAAGAAAATTTTCTCTTTTATCGATCATTCAGTTGATCAACTAAACCAAAATATAAGAAAGAGGAAGGCAAGGAAGTCACCTTATCCTTGATTTGGAAACTTAAAAATGGTTATTCAATCATGTATTATTTTTTTTTAACACTGAATATTTCATTGTGATGGAGTCCAAAAGGACAAAAGTGAGAGAAAACCCCTGAGTTACATGACATAGAGTTTAAAGGAAAGCAAATAAGACTAAGAAAGAAAAGGAAGCAAAAACCGAACGGAGCTGGAGTACCAGTAGGTACTTGGAAGAGTTCAACACAGGTAACTCAAAAAAAAGGTTATGAATGACTTGAGGTGTAAGTCAGTAACCTTTTACGCAAAAACAGGCGTTAAGTGTTTCTCATTTCCTCTTGTAGCATCTTGTGGAGCCAGCGAGGACCTCCTGAAGCAACATATGATTGTAAGTATGGACCAAAGGTTACGCTCTCCGCTATGGTTGCAGCAGCTCTGTTTATATGTCTCGACACATGGGAGATTGTCCACTTTTCGAAACCGTTGAGGAGTTCCAATATCTTCAGAATCAATGGAGAGAGGTCAGGGAAACTGGTAGGGTTCAAAAGAGCTTGCCGTGTTTCTACAGATGAAGTTTCAAAGAGGATATTCTTGTGACGTAAGTCACCCATTGCCTGAACAGCCCATAGCAGTGACCTAAGATCTGATTCCCTTTTGGTTGAGGAACCTATAAGAGCTTGACGACTATGATGTAGAGGTTGGCCATGACAATCTCTTGCTATCCAACTTGCACCACTCATTGTACCAGTATCAACCCAAGCCATTTCAACATTGCACTTGACCATGTCGAGAGGGGGTTTTTCCCAAATACCTAGGGAGGAATTGGTAGATTTCTTCTCCATGCTTGTGTTATGATCCGGCTGTTGGACTTGGTACCAAATATCAGCTTCCTCCAAGGCTTTAACAACAGTTGAGTTTGGTGTAAATCTCGTTTTCTCAAACACTAAAGCATTTCTCCCTTTCCAGAGATTCCATAGGATCCAAGGGAAAGCTTTTAAGTTATCTCGGTCACTCCTCTGCTGTTTATATCCTGCTACCAAGTAATGGAGGTTAAGGAAGACAGAGAATTGAGAGAAACCCGCTGGAGGGGGTTGAATTCCTGCCAATCTCCAAGCTTCTACTGCAGTGGTACAAGAGAAAAGGACATGACAGATCGTCTCTGATGCTTGATCACACGAAGGGCAGGATGTATTACTGCATAGTCCTCTTGACTGGAGTCTTTCAGCTACAGCCAACGCTCCCGACAGTGCTCTCTACAAGAAGTGTCTGATCTTAGGAGATGTTTTGAGTTTCCAAATGCTTTTCCACAATTGCTTTTCGACGGGGGGAAGGGGGCGATGGGCTGGTGAGTTGGTCTCGTGAAGAACAGATAACATTCTGTAGGCGCTTTGAGTGGTGTAGGAACCATTTTTTGTGAATCCCCATACATCCAAGTCATGGCCATTTTGAGGAATCTTGATCTTTAGTATTTGCAGGGCATCTTCCTCAGTAAACGGACTGTTTACATTAATTATATTTGCAGGGCTAGCGATAACACGACGGTGAGAGAGGAGATTGTGACAGAGAATGATCTAGAGCATTTGCTGCAGCTGCTTGAAGTTGGGAATGCGACTAGGGAATGGCAATCCATGATGGACAAGACTACTCCCAATATGAGTTACCAGGCTTGGCGCCATGAGCCTCAGGTAATCTTGATTTTGACTCTTGATTTGTCTCCATCTCTCCACCATCATCTTCGAATGTATCTAAATATATGTGATCTCCGTCTCTCTACAAAAACCCACACAATGTGAGACATCAAACATAAAAACCATGATTGGTGAAAAATAAAAGATATGAGGTGATCTGTTGTGTACATCTTTTACAAGTTCCACTTGTTCCTGGCAGTAAGGATTCAGAGTCTAGGGGTTTGTTATCTCGCATGCACAGAATACCTTTTGTTTTAAAGATATTTCCAATGGTTAATTCGGGAACATTGTCAGACATAATAACAAATTGTTTTATTGAATTGCGTTTCAATCATTGTGATGGAAGTATGAAGCAAGACGGTCAACTCAAGACATCAGATTTGGCCTGTAACAAATAAATCCGAGTAGCACCGCTATGATCATCTACTGTGGTTAACTATATTTTTAACCCAAACATCAGTGATCATTTGAGAAGATTCAGTCGCTATTCAATGCCCGAATAAATTACGCATTAACATCGATGTAATTCAAAGACAGCCTCCTCAAGTATAACTCCACCTGCAATGCACAAAATCTTAAAAGAAAATTTTCTCTTTTATGGATCGATCATTCAGTTGAAAACTTAAAAATGGTTATTCAATCATGTATTTTAGTAGAGTTTGAATATAAACACAATTTCATTGTTATTCGAATGATAATTCTAAATTATATATTAAAATTTAGTGTTATTCGAATGATTAAAATCTAGTTTCTAAAATCTAGTGTTATTCAATTTTCAAAAATTTTAAAACTCTTTGTATTTTAAATTGATTTTAAATGATCTCTTATAGAATTTCATGAATAAATGATTGAATTCAAAATCTAATATATATTGTAAAGATATTAGGATTCATCACCTTAGTAAGTGATTTTAATTCACTTATTGAATAACATCTCCTAGATATGAAATATGTAATAAATTGCAGGTTTAGGCGGAAAACAAAATTTTCCAGTTTCGGCAAAAACAAGATCTTCGGGTTTTGGCGAAAAACAAGATTTTCATATTTCAGCGGTTAAAATTCGATTTTACGATTTATGTGAAAAAAAACTCATTTTTAAGGTTTTGGTCAAAAAATTCATTTTTATTGTTTTGACAAAAATGTTCGTTCAGAATTTGTCTTAGATTATTTGGCCGACCATATCCACAAAGCCTTCCCACTTTTGTCCATGGACAATTTAGGTTTATGTCATTTTAGTCCACAATGTATATGTGTTTTGACTAAAACCGGTTTATTTGGATTTGGACATAGACGACCCATGGTCACCAATCCATTCGACAATCCTACTTTTGGTCGACACACAAATTTGTGACTTCTTTTTAAAAACAATTATAGTTCCTATATACCCTCACACAGAAAAGTTATAAACACATTAGATTATAACGATACAAAATAAAATTCAATATTCGTCATTCATATTGTACTCATTTTTTGTTCAAGATCTGTTCTTGCACTTCTGCATTGCCCTAGGAGCTGAAATCAAATTCAGCAAACAAAACAAGAACCACAGTTAGATTTTATGATATATAATCATAAGAGTACAGAGTCACTTAAAGAAATGAACAATGAAGAAAACGTACCAAGTCCAATTGCTTCGGATCCTTTCATAATGCGCAAACGTTTGCATGACTCGATAAACATCCTGAAATCGCAAGTTGGGTTGATTAAAACAGCATATCTGGATAACCCACTAAATTAGAGATCTATTGAAATTAAAGAAAAAATCTCACGCATCGAAACTGATGTGCTAGATACAAAATGAGCCAACAAACTGATATAAGTATATATAATATATTTTGAAAAATGTCATGTCCCATGCCAACCAGAGCGTGGTTGCGCGTCTAAATAACACATGGATTTCGATTATCCTTTGGTTGCTTCCGGCAGGCTTAGATAGGGGAGCAAGCGGTACGACCGCCTCAGGCCCAATCAGTTGTATTTCTATTTTTTAATAGATAAAGGTCTATTTTTTTAAAAAAAATACATGTATTTTTATATTAAAAATAAGAAAAGAAGTCCAAATTTATTTTTATATGAAAGTATTTTTTTTAACAGATTTATTTTTAAAAACACTTCGGGTATTTAAAAAAATATATATCTATTAGATTTTTTAAAGAAAAATAATAGTTTAGAAATTTTTTTTTGCCCCAGGATCCATGACACCATTGAGCCGGTCCTAGTTTATAATGGTTTTTCTCAAGTTAGAGATTAAATAGTTATATTATTGATGAACAATACTTATTTCAAAAAAAGAGGCAGCTAATAAAAAGAAAGAAAATGGAGGAAACTCACGGCCAGGGGACATCACCAACGAGCATCCAGTCACCATCTTTGTCCTCGTAGCTTGGAACATAATCAGAACTGTTTACTAGATCCATCACTTTACTCTCATTCATAAAGTCTATCATCCCTTGTGCTCCATAACTCCCTTTTATGAATCAAAATTCCCATATTCGTCATATCAGTCAAACAAATATTTTCTAGCTTCAAATGTTTGTGTTTAGGTTTGCGTTTACATGTGAAAAAACTAAAAATTAAACGAGTTTATATTTCTAATCTTTGTGAGTTATTTTGGAAAGAAAATATAGCTGACCATAAACGCAAAAGCAAAGAAAGAAGCGAAAGCTTTGTGGGTAGTAGATGCGTACCCATGGTAAAAGAGCTAAACATTTTGGCCAAGGCATCAGAAAGTTCCTTATAGCTTTTGTACATCTTGAGGTCAACCTTACGAAGGTAAGGAGCTCCATCCATTGAAACCTTCACAAAGGCGACGGTTCCTCCTCCTCTGTCGCTCGATGCCTCCTCCACTTCGCTACACTTCTGATGAGTCATAACACTTTTTCGGTAGTTCCTCACCGGTGGCCAACCTACCACTTGTGCTCTACACAATTGATAACAATATACGTCCAATAATGTCACTATTTTTACAACCTTAAGTAATTTATAGATCCATAAATATTCTCATATATGTGTAGTTTTTTTTTTGGTAAAAACATATATATATAGTGTAGTTTCAAGAATATATATGCATGAATCCGGAAAATCAGTTTTATTATAGGAATAGTGTAAATGGAAACTAACTTAGCAGGAGGCTTAGAAGGGTCTTTGTGGAGAGTCTTCTCCTTGGGAGCTCCGGCAACGTTGAGATCCACGGATCCTTCTTTGGTAGAGTGAAGACCGAGTTTGAGTTCAACTATCTCAGAGAAGCCTCTCTTGTTCCTCAGGCATGACTTGGTTGGAGTCTCCACGGGATCTGGGCCTCCAGGGAGGCCAAGACAGAGCTCCGTTTCCTTTAGGTTAATCAACTGCTCCATAATCTTTTCTCTCTTTCCTTTTTCTTTGATTATTTATTCTTGACCAAAATAGTCTCCTCTTGGGGTGAAGTTTTTCTTTGTGTAAAATTCTTGGGTTGAAGTTTGATAAGTAGGGAAGAAGAAAAGGAGAACTAGAGAAGAGTCGATTATATAAGGAAAGAAAGAGGCTATAGGTTCAATAAATCCGGGATTTTCGATAACTAATTCCCTTGTTTTTTTTTTTAGTAATAGAGAGAAGGTTGATCTATTGTGTATTTGCATGTGCATGCGATCCCTACATTTCTTGATATGTGGGTTCGCAAGAGACGTGACCTTTTCCTAGACATTGGTAGTTTATAGTAAATCTAACTATTTTTTGTCCAACAAGCAAAAAAAGATACAAACCATATGTAATGTTTTTTTTTGGAGAAAGTGTTCAAACTATATGTAACGTTTACTTTCATCCGTTTTATTTCTCGATTTATCAAAAATTGATTGATATAGTTTCATCAAGTTATTAGTTATATTTATATACGTAAATATATCTTAAATATATTGAGATTGTGTAAGAAAAATATTAAGGTCTACAAAAAAAAATGTATATTTGTATCTCATGATAATTAATGTGTGTACTGATGGTTTGTTTTATTGCCTACCAATTTCAATTAGGGATGTTGCTTCCATTGGTCAACTGTGTTAACGAATCAAAATCACATGTATACAAGCAAGTGGAGTTTTTTTGGTGTAAAGCAAGTGGAGTTGGGCGGTAACATTTCATTAATCGTATTTAGTCAACATTATTTATATGATTAATAGTACTGATCTATGGAGCTCACATTAAATTATAATTCCTCAAATTTCGAAGTGAGCATTATGACCAAGCTTAATCATACTTAACGTACACAAACTATATTCAATGACAATGGACCATCTTCACTCAACATTTCCCCGAATGTCCGTTAAAATGTTGGGGAAATTTTCCGAAAACATGTTTGGCTAGGTTGTCGATTAATCATTATTAAAATGATTAATAAATTTAAATACTTTTTTTTCCGAAACCTTCCAATTATGTGGTTCAACCGTTCAAATATATAACCCATGTGAACGTATAGTTTGTCCAACGGAAATGGCGGATATTGACTATATTTATTTCATGCTCAATTACATTTTCTTAGTTTAAGCATATCATAATCAAATTTAAAATTGTGGGTTTTAGTTAATCACTGGATACCAAAAAAAAAAAGAGAATAGATAAAGATATAGTGGGCCGTTCACAACTTAAAATAATGAAGAGCACATGGATTTTACTTGCGACCACAAGATCATCATACCAGACTTACCAGTCATTGTTGCCAGGGGACGAATATTATTTCTTAGATACATTACAAGATTCCAGTGTGCCTAATCTTCTTATAACAATAATGGATCCTTTTCTTAACCATATCAATTATCAGCAAAAACCGATACTCAAATCTTATGAATATATTTGAAAGTATAATTAAGGATTAGTAAATCAAGATCATACCAATCCAATATTTTTGATATGTTTCTATTTTTGTAACTTTTTATTTTACATTATTATTGCAATATATTTATTTGTAAAAAAGATATTTTACTTTAATTAGTTCTTGATAAGTCACATATTCTGAACTAAATATCATTTTAGTTTTATAGATATCCAAAAAAATATCATGTCATAGATAACATGTTTTTCCAAGGCCTCAAAGACACTACTTTCTTACGGGAAAAGGGTCAATTTCGACCTCAACAATTTTAGTTGTGCCAAACACGACCCGAACAAACGGTCAGTGTCAAATATAACGTTAATTCAATTATTTTTCAAAAAACTTACCTGAACTTCTTAAAACGTACATAAATCTACATTGACTCTAACAGAAGTTAGTCAACCATTAACAAGATAAAACGACGTCATTTTGATATAGGGGAAAATGTCAATTTCAACACCAATAATTTCAGTCGTGCCAAATAACAATCCGAACAAATGGCCAGTGCCAATTACGACGTCAATTCAATTATAATTAAAAAAATGCATGAACTTCTTAAAACATGCCTAAATATACATTGACTCTAACAGAAATTAGTCAACCGTTAATAAGATAAGACGACGTCGTTTTGATATATGTATATATATATATATATTTAAAATATGTTCATTACGAGACTCAAACCCATGCTGTAATATCTTTTTAAAAGAACACACTAACAACTAAAATAAAGTAACTTATTGAAACATTATTACAAATTTATATAGTCTAATATTCTTCTTCATCTTATCCAATTTAAAAATTTAGGTATTTTTTTTAAATATTTTAGTTATTGTTTAATATGTTTAATATTTTGAAAAAGATATCTTAGTGAAAGAAAGGTAAAAGGCCTCTATAACATTTTTGAACAAAAGATCACAAATATATTAATATTAACTTTGAAAAAAATTCCACTTAAGTTTAAAAATTAAAAATAATTTATATTTTTTTTATAAATAGCTTCAAAGTTTTAAGTATATTTAATATCATATAATTATAAATATTTATTATTACATTTTAGTAATATATAAGTTTGTTAAAGATATGATAAGTAAAAATAACATGTTATTGCATTTATATAAACCATAAAAAATTATCACCGAAGTTTTAAATTAGATAAGATGAAGAAAAATAGTAGTTTATATAATTTCAAATTTATAATAATATTTCAAAAAGTTACTTTAGTCTAGTTGTTAGTGTGCCCCTTCGAAAGGGTATTACAACACGGATTTGAGTCCCGAATGAACATATAATAAAAATATATATAAATCAAAATGATGCAGTTTTAACTTGATAACAGTTGACTAACTTCTTTTAGAGTCAATATATATTTAGGTACCTTTTAAGAAGTTAAGGTAGTTTTTTCTAATTATAGTTGAGTTGAGTTCGTAATTGACACTGAATATTTGTTCGGGTCGTATTTGGTACGACTGAAATGGTTGAGGTCAAAATGGGCTACTTTTTACGCATAACAAAACGACATCGTTTTATCTTATTAATGGTTGACTAACTTCTATTAGAATCAATGTAGATTTATGCACGTTTTAAGAAGTTTGAGTAGTTTTCTTGAATAATAACTGAGTTGAGGTCGTATTTGATACTGACTATTTGTTACTATTTGTTTGGGTCGTATTTGGTACGAGTGTAATTGTTGGAGTGGAAATTGACCCTTTTCCCACTTTTTTACTATATAATTTATCAACCAAGTTAAAATCGTTAGATGGCAACTAAGAGTTTTTTTTTTTTTTTTTTTTTTTTTTTTTGACGTCGATGGCAACTAAGAGTTTAGTAGAGTTCTAACGCATAAACATATTAATCGAGATCTAAACATTGACAAATTATCCAGTTATTTTTATTATTGTAAAGTTATATAATAAAACATAATTTCTAAATATACGAGACACTAAATATCAGCAATTCTAGCTGTTTATATGTTTAAACTTATGATAAACGCGAATAAAGAACAAAGTCAAAGTCCCAAAGTATAAAACCTAAGAGTAATTAAAACATATTTTACATTTTGAATAAGATGGTGGTTTTTTCAAATTGTTCAAAATAACGTAGTATTAAAATAATTTATAAAAAGTCAGACATAAATCACATTGTTTAACCGATTTGACCGATTAATCAAGAATTTTGATTCACATGCCCTTCCTCAAAAAAGAAGAAGGAATTTTAATTCACAGATTGATTCACATCCATGAACGTCCCGTCTAAGCGACACCTAATCGCTAGCTAAATAGATCCGTTGAATGATAGGATCAACAATTAATATACTTATATATATGTATATATATATATATATATACTACTATTAAATATTTATTGATAGATTATCCGATGTTTAATCATTTTATATTAAAATTCCTGGATACGTGATTGGAATGCATGTGTTACGAGACCGGCGAGAAACAAGTCCGAAAAACTTAATATAAGGAAGCATAAGATAAAACTTAAGACATACCGATACATAAACTAAAGAGAATTGGTACCACAACTGGAGGGGAGATACAAATGCTTGTCTAAATAGTGAAGCACACCCACAAAACCCTATCTGTAACCTGTATCCACAAAAACTCTTACAACTGACCCAACAATAGTAAGGTGAGGATAGACAGACAAGTCACATCCGATCGGGCAAAAAAGAAACATACCAAACCCCAAGACTATGTTTTTGACTTATCAACATCCATCACTCCCCATTAAAGCAGTGTTTCTGTCACTCACCCTTCAGACTCTCATTTATTTCCCCCATTTTTTTTTGTTCTCATTTTGATTTTCAAATATATATGTCTTCTAAGTTCTACCCAATATAATAAAGAAAAGATGAAGATAGGTTTTCTCCTCATGGAGCATCTTTCATACTCGTCATCTTCTTCGTTAGTCATCTTCCAAACCACAAATTTGTCTTGCATAAACACCTTTCAATACGTGTCCTCAAATTTATTTCCTCATCCTATCCTCTTGTTTTCTTCTAACTGATTATTAAATGCATTCGATCTATTCTATTCATACATATATGGATTAGGTTTTAGTATCTAATCTATTTCAAGTTCTAAAAAAAGAGGTATAAATATGAGGAAATTAATTTTGTGGATGCTATTAATGTTTTTTTGTCTGCGGATGCTATTAATGTTTTGAAAGAGGAAGAGTGGATATTATATGACTACGTGGATCTATTTTCCATTATGCATTATATAGATTATGTCAACGCAAACTCGTTTTGTATTTAATAAAATACAATCTTCTTGGTTTTGAGCCATGAAATATAAGTTTTCTTAATAAAAACTTTAAAAGTTTCAGACCTTTGATTTCTGATTTTATCTGAAACTAGCCATTAATAATCCTCTTAAATACAGTTAAACTAGCCATTAATAATCCTCTCAAATAGGTTTTCTTATTAGATTTTCTATTTTATGTTTAATTAATATCTTGCTTTTGATATTTCTAATTAATGAGTTAAGAGCACACTGATGAAATTAGAAAAATCATTAAATATAATAATTAAAAATGTAAAATGACATTTATATTGAAACAAATTTAAGAACTAAATAACTACTTAATATGAAACGGATGGAGTAATTACAAAATGATTCACAAATATCACTAGATGAAAGATCAAAAGTTCACTAACCCAAATATAACGTTGAATTATGAAAATACATGTTAACTAATAGTTTTTTAAGTGTGTTGAATTCTTAAAGAATGTCCAGGAGTAAAATTCAGGAGTTTTTTGCAAAGCATTTATAAGTTTTATAAATCAAAATCAAAGTATCAAATAACAAAAAGTGATTGGTAGGGTGGTGATTCATATATAAAACTATCATATAAAATTAGTATATGATATATAATATGTTTATTTCTAATATATATATATATATTTATAATACATACATTAATTTATATTATTATTTAAAATAATTAATCATATTTACTTATATTTTAAATGTGAAATGTTATTCCTTTTTAAATTAAGTATTTATTTATTTTATTATTATTGGATACAAATATAGTTTTTTGATGTTACTAAATACAATAAATAAAGTATATTAGCTTATTTTTATTTTATTTTGCATATTATAAGTCTAAATGCTTTACCAAAAATTTCATATGAAAGCATTGGACAAACAATATTTGGAGAGTATTTGAATTTTCTAAATATTATTATAATTTTTTTTTTAATAATTGTTGATTGGATAATAAAAAACATAATGCTTATGATAATGTTCTATCAATCAAGATCTAAGTCCAACTGATGGAGCATAGTTTGTAGTTGAGGGCAAAATCACGCAATAAAGCGAGCTACAAATTAAGTTTTGAAGTCATGAACATCCACTCGTATTAGCATCTGATTAATCTCATGAGCATATTTCAACTAAACATGAAACTTAGCTAAAGTTACAAAATTTTGGGAAAAAGACGGTCAAAATTAAATGGAATGAAAGTTTACACATATGATCTTTCATTCATGCAATAAGTCCAACTGATGGAGCATAGTTTGTAGTTGAGGGCAAAATCATGCAATAAAGCGAGCTACAAATTAAGTTTTGAAGTCATGAACATCCACTCGTATTAGCATCTGATTAATCTCATGAGCATATTTCAACTAAACATGAAACTTAGCTAAAGTTACAAAATTTTGGGAAAAAGACGGTCAAAATTAAATGGAATGAAAGTTTACACATATGATCTTTTTAGCTTGTCTAATGAGCTGATCTTTTCTTTTCCATGACGAGAGCGGAAAATTTTCAGCTGGTTCCACCATGAAGGGCATGTCCTCAGAATCAAGTTGTAACAAGGGAACTTGCTTGTTTCCTGGTACATCCGTAAATTTCATGAATTCATCCATAGTGTCAAGGAGTTCTATACGCTGGGATTCACCATGGAATTCTGGTATATGAGTATATCGAGTCTGATACCCGATGTCCAGTGTGAATTGTTGTTGTTTCTATTTCGGCGATCACGAACCTATCGTGGTTGTTGATTGTTTGCATCGCTTCCGAACGGTCATTAACATTGATGTCGTCATCGTGTGGTTCGAAAATAGGGTTATGGAATTGGTTTGGCTTTGTTGATGTGTTGTGTTTTCTGCAGCATTGACAACGA
The DNA here is from genome assembly GCF_020379485.1 of Brassica napus. Taxonomy (NCBI): domain Eukaryota; kingdom Viridiplantae; phylum Streptophyta; class Magnoliopsida; order Brassicales; family Brassicaceae; genus Brassica; species Brassica napus. Next base: position 9,730,513 of record NC_063441.1, read on the forward strand.
ACATGGATTTAATGCTCTGCTGAATTGCATCAGCCAGTGTCCAGTGTAGAAGATTATGGAAGGATTCCTAGATATCTTCCAAAATTGTAGAAAGTGTGTCTAGTCATCCACATGTTGTCTTACTGGTCTCCATGCCATTGAAATACAAGATCAATACCACCTATCTAGTCTTAGTAAAGTCTTTGATACCAACCAACAGAGTGAAAGTATGGATAGCATATAAATAATGTTAAATTCTGAGGATGCCTTCTAACTAGGGGTGGGCATATCGGTTTAGTTTTGGTTTGATTTGGTTAACTTTGGTTTCATAAAACTCAACCCAATCAAAACCGAAGTAGCTTTGGTTTGGGTTTAGTTTGGTTCAGTTTAGTTTAGATTTGGTTTGGTTAACTTTATGGTTTGGTTTGGTTCAATGTAGTTCGGTTTGGTTATAAAATATGTTGGTATTAGTCTGATTAAAAAATAATCAACTTATAAAAAGTGGGGGTGGAATATAAACTTTGTTAGCTAAAAAATCCAATACTAAAACAATGTATTTAAAAACTAAAAGTACGAACATTAAATTTATCTCTCGTATAAAATATGATCTAACTAAAAAGAGCTCTTCACTAAAATCTAAAACAAAAAAAAAAAAAAAATCTAAAAACCCAATTTGACTATAAAAAATTCCAGGCGTCTCTCTCATGCCACTGAGAATAATGTGCAACAAAACTTTATATGCTTATAGGTTTTAGGCTTTGCTTTAATACATTCTTTAGGTATTACGTATTAGGATTTATACAAAACATTTTTTTGTATAAATAAATCATAAAATAAATTTTAATTTTTATATACATATGTCAAATCAAAATAATAATTGAAAGTTTATTTATATTAAAAATTGATTTAAAATATGCATATATTCCAATAACCATAATCAAAAAAATGTTTTTAATATATATAAGATAAATACAATAAAAAGCTCAATTTCATATACCAACTTAAATTATAGTGTTTATATTTCACATTAAAGTTTTAAAATATAATATATGTGATTATTTATATGATTGTACATATAAAATACTATTAATTATATGATTACTTATATGATGGTACGTAAAAAATACGATTAATTATACGATGACATATATACGATATATAATAGTGACTAGGGGTGGACATTCGGGTTCAGTTCGGGTCTGTTTGGGTTTCGGGTTTCTGGAGTCAAATATTTCAACCCCAGTTAGATATTTCTAAATTTTGGTTTGAACTCTATTTGGATTTTTACGGGTTCAGTTCAGGTTCGAATAACCTATTTAAATTATTTTTAAATTTTAAAATTCATTATAGACTTTAAATTTCTTAAAATCGATAAAAATAATATATTACATATAAATTTGAATAACATATGTCATAATACCTAAACTTAATATATAAATTTGTTTGGTTTAAATATTTGGATTGAGAATCAATAATTTTTTTTGGTATTTTTGGTGTTTTAATTTGAGTTATATATTCTAAATTTTTCACACATCTTAATGAAACACATTAAATTTACATAGTCTTTTGTATTTATCTTTTTTCTATAATTTTAATCCAATAAAAATTTAACTAGTGCAATTAAGTTTTTTGAAGTTTGCAATTAATTAATAAAACATGCATTGAAAATATAAAAAATGGATCTTTTTGAAACATTTTTTTCTCTAAAATATGTAATTTTAAAGAACAGATGGAATATAACACTATCGTAGATTAGTCCAAAAATAAATGTTCAGTAGTATAATCTATCCTATACTAAAAGGAAGATATCATGAGTCCTAAAGCTATCCACGTAGGATTAAAAAATCCACCAATCAGCACATTTCATTTCTCTACATCAGACAGGTTGGGCTTTCGGTTTGGGCTTCGTTTGTTTTTTGCCAAATTACACAATCAGACACCAAAATGAGTGGGCCTGAGCTTGGGGTTCATTTGCTGTTTGCCCTAAACTTAACAACGCATGGTTCTTCTTCTGAGAAGACGAGATATGGTTGAGACTAAACGTAGCTCTTCAGCTTCCAAGAGTTTATCTGCTTCTTCTTCATCCCTTGAAATGTCTTCTCATCTCCACTCCCTACCAAGCGATCTAAGGTCAAGATCCATGCTGCTATTAAATCTGTATGTTAGATCCGAGTTTCGTTGCGGTCCGAGCCATGTCAGAGTCTCAGACAGCTCTAAAGAATCAGCCACAGTCATCGGCCTCCTCTGGTTTGTTTTTTTGTGTTAACCTGCAAGTTCATATTCAGAGATTGATTTCAATTATATTCTGTTTACAATAAGGTTTTTAATATAACATGGGCGTGTGTACATCAGGAAAGAAGCAAGCTTTGATATCTTTATCTGACAAGAAGGATTTAGCTACTTTTGGCAAAGGTCTTCAAGAGTTAGGGTATGTCTTATTTCATAATTTTTAGTTATGTTTCTGTCCTAATAAGTGTGTATGGATTGAAAAATGATTCCTTTTGTCCATCTCTAGATACACTATTGTTTCTACTGGAGAAACTGCCTCTACCTTGGAGAATGCTGTAGTCTCTGTCACCAAAGTGGAGACGCTTACTCGTTTCCCTGAAATGGAAAGTTTCATTCTTTAGCTGGTGGTAATGATTAAGCAGTTGAGTTTGGTATATTAAGCTTATCTCTCATTTTGTTTTTTTTTCTTCTCGGAAAAGCAGCTTGATGGCCGTGTGAAGACTTTGCACCCAAACATACACGGTGGTATCCTTGATAGAAGAGATGTGGAGCATCATATGGAAGCTCTTAATGAGCATGTCATTGGTGAGTTTGGACATTTGATTAGCCTTTTATTTTCTAAGGTTGAGACAAGTTATTTGTAGTATTCAGGTGGGATCAGTTTTTAGGATGGGATTGAGAACATCGACATTGGTGGTCCTACTATGATTAGAGCAGCTGCTAAGGTATACGTATGTGCATATGAAACTTATTCCTTATATTCATATCTTGATGATAAATGTTGTTGGACAGAACCACAAAGATGTCCTCATCGTTGTCGATTCAGAGGATTATTAAGCTGTTTTGGAGTATCTCAAAAGAGGTCAGAACGACCAACAATTCCGCAGGAAACTTGCGTGGAAGGCCTTTCAGCACGTTGTTGCTTATGATTCCACTGTCTCAGAATGGCTATGGAAGCAGACTGAGGGAAGTAAGTGCTTATTTTTTATGTGATCCTCCTTACACTAGATCGAGATGTATTGGTGTCGTTTCGTCTTTGTTTCTTATCCCATGTACCGCTACGAGGTTAATTGATTCACTGTCATTAATGCCTTTCTTAACTCCTTTGATTCAGTGCAACCACGATTTCTCCTTCAATACTTCTTCCCTCTTCCCTCTGTTCAAGGCGGTGCATCTACAACTATAAAAAGGTTAGTGTACTTGAAAAGTTTTTTTTCCAATAAAATGGCGAACTCACGCTCCAAGCTGCCATCACAGTCAAGATCATCTTGGAATGGGTCTGATTACAGAGAAACTCAAGCGGACATAAAGAAGCGTTAACGAGATTGAAGGGAGCAGTGGCCATGTTGTCGATGGTGATCAGCATGTCAATACTACGTAGATGGTGATTCAGACGGCGGCTACAGCGGCTTTGGGAGTCAGAAACCGCGTGCAGTACAGGCTCGCACTGGTTCCACTCAATCAGTCTCCCTTCTTCCTCTGTGCCACTCTCCAGATTCCGGTAAAATCAACAACCTGATATCTGTTTTGATAATAGTTCAAAAACTTTTTATATTTGTTGTGATTATTTTCCTTTCGATTTGGTTGTCTGTTTTTTTTTTTTGTTCCCTTATTGTTTTTACCTAAGCTTTATGTGTTAGTACCAGATAAAGAGCATCCCAATAACAAATTTGTTGCTTCTCTTTGGGTGGCATTCTGGGATCTCTCACATTTATTATATGGTTTTGATGATTTATATATTGAATTGCTTATTTTGAAGAAAAAAATTTGTCGGTAGAATACTTTTGTCCACTCAGACGCTAAAAACTCACTTCTCTGATTTTTTTTTCCATTAATTGGTGATCTTTTGATCTTTTCGGTGGGTAAAGAATGTGATACTAATACCACAGTACATGTTCTTGGTACTTTCTATGCAGAAGTTTAGACACGTGATCGAAAAAAGAACGCAAGATATTGCAGTGAAATTGCAGAAGAAGATGGAACAGAGTGTTGAAATTCTCAAATTGAATATCTCACCGGCAGTCACAGCGGAGAAGAAGGACACTACCATGAACTACCGTATGAACCGCATAATGAATATCCCCTACAACCTGATCACATGACCATGCAACTGTTGTGTTAGTTATCTTTCGTTCATTTGCTCTTTTATCCTCCAAACTGTATATACAACAGAAGAAACAAGTTTGTATATACATAAATTCACAATCCATGACACATGCTACAAAATATTTATAGTTTGATGTTGGTTCTGTCAATGCAAAATACAATTTTTTTTTAAAATACAAATTCTGTCATTTTTTGGGACGTGATGTTGTAAACTAATGCTTAAATTGTTATTATTTTAATGGATTTACACACAAATAAATATTTTAATTATCACACTATGATGACATAAGAAAAATTATCAAATTTTAATATATTGAAATACTAAAAAAATGTAAAGATAACTCCAGTATAACAAAACAAATAGTTTGTTTGTACAATATATTTATTAAGAATACCAAACGGATTTAGGATACGTGAGCGCTATTCTTTTCTCTTCTGCTCTTTAATTTTTATAAAACAAATTAATGTTGTATCGCAAATAAAAATATTACTGATTAATAAAATATTATTCTTCCTTTTAGATGTTATGAGGCTGAAGAGAGGCGTGACGACAGACGGGGAAAGGCATCCTGTTAATTTCAAAGATACACATGCATTATAAACCGACATCCAAATATATAAATTAATTTTTGTAATGCTCAGGTTTCATTCTTAGAATATGATAATTTTGATTATTAGAATTACACTTTTCAAATGCATGCTTTTAAATATAAAAATGTAGGTTAAAATTATATTTTCACAAAACAAAAATTCAGTAAATTCATTAAATTTTAAGAAAGCTACCAGATCTCGATCCGCGCAACCGCACAGATTTTTGTTTTCATTTATTTTTATATAAATATTTTGTTTTCAATTCTAAATTGGTATATATTATAATATATGTGTATGTTAATTTTTAAAACATAATAAGTTTACTGTATATTTTTTTTATTCAATAGATTGTTTCAAACTTTCACATGTATTTGTATCTTCTTCTATATATATTTTCGGATTATTATTTCATTATTAATATCGTAACTATATATATAAAGATTAGTAAAATATTGTTTTATTGTCATATTCAAAGATATTGTAACATCTCAAAAATTTAGAAAGTTTTTAAAAAATTAAACTTTTCGCTTCATAGATTTATATTATCGACTAAATAATTAAACATTTAGTTTTTAAATAATTTTTAAAATAAAATATATAGTTTAAAATTTGTTTTCACTGGTTTAAGGTAGTAAATATTAATCATTGTTAGATAATATGATTTTTGTTATTAAAAAAAATTATAATTTTAATAGATAACATCAACAAATATTTAAATATTTAGCATATATAGTATTACAACATTAAATTATAACTATTTAATTTATATTATCTATAAATCCAATAGATCATCTATTGTTTAAATCCAATTATTGATAGCCCAAAAAAAATGTATGGCAGACTCAAAATTTAAATGATAAAATTAGATATTAAATGTAACATGACTTTTTTGGAATAGATCTATTAGGTCCATTTTTAAAAAAATTACATATGAATCAAGGTTGTGACTTCTGTTTTAATATATAAGATATAATTATAAACATTCATTAACATTAATGATATATTCACGTATTTTTTAGAGACTAACCCGCCCGTAGGGCGGACCAAACCCTAGTACTTGATAAGGGGAGACTAGACTAGACGAGATAGATCCAAACAAAATAGTAAATGATTTATAGGAGATTTATGAGATGGTCGGGGTTATAATGTCAAGCCCTTTTCATAAATATCTTGTGGTCCGCCTCTCCCGTGACCGCAACATATTGCACTTAACCACGTGATTTTTTATTAGCAATCAATTGATTGCGTTCGGTATACAAAATCCTTATATGTATGCCAAACAAAGCAATTAAATCTTACAGCTGTCTCCATATGTGGGCCCTACATTTTAGACCAAAGTTCAGTCTATTTCCAAGACTATAAAACCACTATGTTCATACATCATAGTGGCCATGTTGTGGACCATCTGAGGTTGAACTTAGGTCTAGACGACCATGAGTCAAACTTATCTGTCAGTACAAGAAACAGATTGTATGAGATCTAAATTAATTCGTCAGCAGCAGTAATATATATTTGATATTTGTGAGATGTATGAACGCCATGGTTGCCTAGTGACTGAGTAACTCCGATTCAATCACATGGTTCATTCTGGGAGTTGAGTCACAAGACTATCTAGAACCTAAAATCATTATGTTTAAACATTTGAATGAGGCCCCCCAGTTTATGGATCCCCCAATTCCTGAAAAGTTAATCAAAAAATGAGCTTATATATTTGCATGGTCGTAAAAGTATAACGTTTAAGTACATGACCCAAACAGCAACATCCAATTTTCCTTGACTTCTTTTTTGTTTAAGAAGTTGGACTGTAGTCAAAATGTGCTGTATTCAATTATTATAATTTTGTTCGTAAAAAATTGTAAAACTTATGTATTAATTTGTAAATAATTTTATTTTAATTTGGGTTGAGATCTTAGGTTGTGGAAGCACCCGTATTCTATAATGGTTAAGGTTTAAAATATTCTACACTCAATCCCAAGTTTGGTGTTCAAATTTCAAACTATGTAATTTTTGCAGATTGCACATTGTAAGATGTCAATATTTTAGTTTTCAGAGAAAACGTTTTATAAAAACAATTATGCAGACTACGAAAAAGAGTTTACAAGGGGTATTCAACATGGTGCAAATAAATCCGGTCAGGCGTGTATCTTTATAATATAGCTCAGGTGATGCCGTTAGGCATAGATCATCATAAAACATGAAATATTATCGGTTGTCCAATCGTCTAAGTAAAAAAGATCTTAGGTCTGAATATGTAACTATCTACAATCTTTTAAAGAAAATTGTAAAACAGCATACCAATGTAATTCACGTTTTCAACCTAATAAAAGTAATTGACATGTTGAAAGTTATAAATATAGCACCAAAAGCTATCCCAGCTAAGGAAGACACTTTAAAAATACCCCCACTATATTGTGTATCAAATTAATATCATTACAAACCAAAGCAAACACATCTTTCACATTTTTTTTGTCATCAATATTATTTTCATCTGAAATAATAATTTAATATCAAGAAAACATTGATTATTTCAGAATACATACATATATATATATAAGAATTTTGATAGTTGATGAGCTGTCGTCGGGTGCCTGTCGTTTCATCTGTTCTTTGCTTCTATAGTAGCAAGATGTATTGGTTCCTTCCCCGATCTATGGAAATACATATTCAATAAACGTACCAAACGGCCGCAATGGGTTACTCGCTTTTTGCACACTCTCGGGCTTCTCCACCGTCTTGGCTCTCGCATATGGTCAAATAAACTATAAGTTTCATCTTTTTACAAACCATGGATCCTAAAACTCCAAATCTCCTAGATCTAGTTAGAAATTCAAATTCATAATGTCTCCTTCTAAATGATTTTCATTTTGATATTTTTAATGTGAAAAATAAGTTGATTACATATACTCCCTAACGAAATCATCAAATATTACATACAAGGCCTGAATATTATCTGCCCACCAACAACCCTTCTGATCTGACCGGGTATGCAAAAATAAGTTGATTACATATCTAACCAGGTATGTAAAAACCCTTATCTCAAAAATTATTTCTTCTTCAAGTTGTTCTATTCATGAAACTAAGGAGGACTAGCAACGAGAAATCAAAAAGGAATTATGAGGTGTCTCTTCTCTTATTCATCTCGATTTTGGTTTGGTTAAGATATCTCCTCTTATTCATCTGGATTTCAGTTTGGTGGAGAAATGGTGAATGCATGTTGATTTATGTATCTCACACGAATGTGTAGCTGATTGGTTAATTAATTTGTGTCAGAAAAATAGAGAGTAAAGCTGGCAACTGTCGATTTGACTGCTTCAACTGAAGAAGAAGACAATGCAAACTCAGTTGAAGAAGAAGACGTGAACTTTGAGAAGAATTTAAGGAACTCAGGTGAAGAAGATGGCGAGAGGGGATCTTAGGAGAACTCGGACCAGAGACTCTTATTGGTGGGGAAGTTAAGTCGAATAAAGAATGTGGTAGGGATGAGGGAAGTGAGGCAGATGGAAGTACCTGCCAAACCGAAAGCGATGGTATCAACACAACATTAGCTAAAACTAGTCTGTTTTTATGTACTATTGTTATAACTAGTAAAACTTGTTAGGGAAGTGAGGCAGATGAATGGGATGGATTGTAGACGTCACAAAAGTCTATGGACAAGAGTTTTGATAAGTTAGGTTGCTCAAGAGCTGCTTTTCACAACACTTTGAAAATTTAGAACACAAATGTTTTGCAAACAGCAAAAAAAAAATTATATTCATAAAATTCAAGGATGATTTACAATGGTACAAATGACTAGAGATTTATAGGCTCGATTCTGAACAAGACCAAACAGTCATAAATATTAAAAAGGAAACAAATAACTTGCAAATAAAGAAGCCTCGAGTCTTCAGTGGAGATGATTTTAGATGGAATATGAACATTGGAGGTGATTTGCTTGGCCATAAAAGGGAAACTTGATTCTTCTTGAACCTGGACGGTTTGAGGGGAAATATAATCTTTCTTGGAATCTTATTGATGGCTTGATATGTGCTGATATCGTGCACAAATAGTTTAAGAAGTTTTTGCCGGAGTTTGAATTCAAAAGACTCCAAATAAGGTAAGTTGGAGTGAAAAAGTATTCTCTTAATCCTTTCGGTGCTGCCACATGGTAGAACGTCTATGATACCTTATGGATGGTTTAGTATCTCTCATGGCTTTGATAAATAGGTTTGGGTCGAACAAACTTTAAGGAGTTGAAGACTTTCCATAAATGATGTCGGTTTGACCCATTTTAATAAAACCGGCCTTAGTGGATCGGGATCTGGGCTTGGTTCTTCTTTCTATGGAATCTTAAAAGTCTCTCCTAGATGGAAAAAGTTGCTTTGGTTGAAGATCATTCGTGTTCGGACTTGTATAGACTGAATTGTTGAAGATATGGCCCCATTGAATGCTGAAATGACCTGACTTATAAAATCCATAGCTTATTGGTCCGTGAATCTTTTCTGGTGATTATAATTCCTGGTGATTCAGTTCTGAGTTGGTTGTCTTTTCCAAAAGTCTTTCTGGTTGTCGCTCCTTGGAAAGAACATCTGTCCCTGTTACTCCTAGGTCGCCGGTGTGGACGGTTTGGTGAGGTCAAACCACACTGATTTGAGGGCCTTTTCATTTTTGCCTTGAAGGTTTAAGAAAAATCAAGTTTCCCTTTTACGGCCAACACCTCCAACGTCCATATTCTATCCAAGATCATCTTCATTGAAGACTTTACAAGTTATTTGTTTTCCTTTTATTGTTTATGGCCGTTTGTTCTTGTCCAGAGTCGAGCCTATAAAGCTCCAGTCGTTTGTACCATTTTAAATCACCCTTGAATTTTATGAATGAAAATGCTGTTTTTGGCCTTTTGCAAAAACTTGTGTTTTAAGTCTTTAGAATATTGTGAGAAACAACTCTTGGACAACTTGACTTATCAAACCTCCTGTCCATATATATTTGTGGCTTTCTCAATCCATCCAATCCATCCCATTCACCGGTCAAGATTGAGAGCGTTAAATAACCAGCAAACTTAGCTCCATCTCGATCAGCTTCAATCCATCAATTGATCAGGCCTAGAGTGTTACACCACTAGAAGCCTGATTCTTTCATATCCTCTCGGTTAATTCATTAGTCTTGTTTTATCATTCATTATCATCTCATTTCATTTTGTGCATTTGTTTTGAGTGTACCACTCTGATTCCAGTCATATTGTCCACTCGGTCACATCTCTGGTCGACCTGATCGGAATCAACATTGTCCATCTGGACGACTAGTCTCCGGCTTGAAGGAGAAGAAAAGCTGAGAGAAATGTTGACATATTAAAATTCTCGTCTTGTTTTCGAAAGTTAGTTTGTATGGGTGTATATTTTTTAGAGAGCTTTGTATTGGTTTCTTTGGAGAGAGAACTTGTGTACATCTGATTCCTTATTTATTGTTACTCTACTTTCAATCATTGTGTTACTATTCGATTGTATGTTGAGTTTGCTGATATCTGGGATATGATATATATAAAGGGAACAATCTTTAGCATAATTAATCCAACACACCAACCGGAACTCATCTCCCACGGGAAAGAACACACAATGAGCAAGAACACAAGACAAGAGAGCATTAAAGATTCCTACCACTTAATAAAATAAAAACAAAGAACACTTTGGTACTTTGATGAGTCTCGTTAATCAAATAAGGCGTCTGCAGAGAGTGACACCATCACCAATGGAGACTTGAGAGATCTCGATGTGAGGATCAGAAGCGAGCTGCTTGTTCAACTCCATGAGGGCTTTTCTGCACACCCTCAAGTGCTCTGGCACATCCTCCTCTTCCTCAGCCACATACCCAAACCACAATGTGTTATCAAAAGCTATTATTCCCCCAATCTTCACCAGCTTCATTAGTCTCTCGTATGCATTGGCGTAGTTTGTCTTATTAGCATCAACAAATGCGAAATCGAACTCCGGTCTTGGATTCTTCTGTGGTCCACCATCATGCATAAACCAATGTCATCATCATACAAAATATGACCCAAGAAAAAAAAAAATTTGCTAATAGTAATATAACAAAAACATGAATAAGATTACGTACGTTCAACATCTTGTCTAAGGCCTGAAGACCATCGGATTGGATGAAATTGATTTTGTGATCAACACCTGCATTCTTGATGAACTCTAGACCTAACTCATAAGCTTCTTTATCAATGTCTATTGCAGTAATCTGTATATATTATATCCAAAGAGTTCATAGATATTAGTAGTTGTTATCATATTTACTTATTTGGTTTTTGTTTTGGAAAGTAGATTAGTGTTTCAAACATATACACGGCCATCTTCAGGCAATGCGAGGGCAGTCGTGAGCAACGAATAGCCCGTGAAAACACCGAGTTCTAGCGTATCTTTGGCATTCATCATTTTTATAAGCATCGATAAAAAGTGCCCCTCATCAACTGGTACCTTCATCTCGCTTCTACACATATAAACGCATATAGTTTTTGTTTGTTAATTCTTGAGTTGATTCATTTTATGTACTTCGATCTGTTGAACAAAAAAAAAATGTACTTCGATCTAAGCAATATTGTTTTTTTTTGGTAACTGATGTTAGCAATATAGCTGAATCAGGTAATTATTGTTTGTTTGTATTAAAATGGAACTACAATCTTTATTAGAGAATAATAAATTGGTGAAAAAACTCATTAATATAAAAGTAATAATTTTCAAATCAAATTTAGTATTAAAATAAAATCAACTATGAGATTTTGAAAAATGTCAAATGATTTTTTTTTTGTAAATAGTGAATAAAAGATTCTCACACTTGTATTTATTTATTAATGAGAGAATCTCTTGAAATACTTCAAATATAAATGCTCAAATTTATTTTACAAACAAATAATTGGTCAAAATAGCTAGTTGCCTCTATATTTGGGAAAATAAATTCTTACAAAAAATTGAAAATGTTTTAATGTTTCAAAAGTTTGAAGGTACACGTTGCGACATGTTATGGACAAGGATTTTAACGTTATAAAACTTGAAATTGTTAGAAAGAATAAGGGTATATATAGGTGATGATTGGTCCGACTGTGGCTTTAAAAATTTGGCTGTAGATGTTTAGTTGTAGATAAATCGGTTGTAGCTGTAAAGTTGTTACTGTAGACATTTTCTGCAGAGACTTTTGATGTAGTTAAATTTGTTGTAGCTGTAAGCGGTAGGCTGTAGATATTTTATATATATAAAATTATTATTTTATATCAATTAAAATAATTTATATTAATATTTTTAATAAATTATCAAAATTTATTGTAATTTAAAATGTGATATGTAAATAATATTTATATTATTTAAATATCTTAATAAATTAAAAACAGTCAAATTCAAAATTAAAATATTTATAAAAGTTTTTATTATGATTATATAATATATTTGATATTATAGATATTATTTTTTCATTTACAGATTCTACGGCCTATAAAAAGAAGATGTAGGGCTTTTTCCTAAAATACATAAGAAAAAGTTTTGCTTTATTTTTGTTGTTGTTGCTTTAAAAATAAAGCTAAAGCATGATTGATAAAACTAAATGAAAACTTGATGTAAACTTTAATTTTTAAAAGTAAAGCTACAACATAATTGATAAAATTGAGTGATTTAAAAATAAATAAATAAAGTTAAAGTAGAGAGATAAAATTCAACCAATCACCCCCATAGACTCTCACAAAATACTAGCTCAATGTCAATAAAGGTCAATGAAGCATACAAGGGAGGTTGTAGCCAGACTTACAAATTGCCATACTTGTGGACCGTAGCTTCTCGTAGTTTCTTGAGCTCCTCATGCTCTCTTGGATATGCCGTCGTTTCAAAGATGTACTGTTTCACATATAGCAAGTTATAATTCACAACCATAGCCGTATAATACAACATCAACCCTAATCATTAAATGACAAAAAGCTTTTTCTCATCGGACAAAAAAGTTAAGTTCTGCAGATCAAGCAAGAATTAAGTTCTAACAAAATTAAGTAAGCAATATTTACAAGGATTAATGAAAATACGATACCTTTTGAAGAGCCTCGCTCTTGAGAATTCCTTTGGTCGGAATCAAATTTTCCATAGCTCGCTCTATCGTGTGCTGCCTTGAACTTCGAAAGCTTTGTGGTGCCTATGATATATATAACTCTAGTACTTTCCTTTCTTGTTTTTACAGTCTTTTTACAATAAAAGTCATAAAGTTATACTTTATGAACAAAAAATATAATTTTGTGACAAAAAAGTATAATTTGTGACTTTAATTTAAAGAGAATCTTAAAACCTGATCCGCAAGGTTAGTGGCATAATCATGATATCAATAATTGGCACCACACCACCCTGTGATTAGTATATGGTGGATATGATATTCAAAGATATATTAAAATATCCACGTTGATGGGATTTGATATTTTCAGAGAAGAATTAGTTTAGTATGGTTTGAAATCATGGTCAGTTCAACACCATTAGGGGTTCTAGAGAAAAAAAAAAAGTTAACTTTCTAAAATTTATATGCAGATAATGTTTAAAATATTTTAAAATTTAATCAGTAATATTTTGTATATTTTATAATAAAAATAAAACTATATACATGTCATATAATTTTGATCCTTTTCAATTTTATTTATTATATTTATAAATTTTTATATATAAAAATATAGATTTATAAAAAAATAAATCCGTTAATTATTATTATACGAGAGATACGGGTTTGGACCAGAAACAGTCGTACCGATTGTCCTCCCTAGTAAGCTGGCCATGTTTGGAATCTTGTAGTTTCGCTAGAAAAAAATGCAAGGACCTTAAGATATAGAACCTCCTAGTAACTAAAACATTTGTGTTATGATAATAGACCAGGTGGATGGCCCCATACACCATATGCGAACATAAATACAAGTTTTAGATTTATGGTTATATGTCTATAATCTATATTTATTAAATCTTACACATATCATATAATATGTTTATAATTAGTATGAATGCTTCGTTATCTGATTATATATGTAAAGTAAAAACTAGATGTTAGATGTATATGTATTTGTATATCCTCATTTTATATTTAAAATATTTTATGCATTGTCATATGAGTATAAACATGGTCATAGTTAGTGGTCAACAAAAAACAACTATTGCTAATCTTAATTAACTTTAGTGAAAAAGCTAAATCATTTTTAATATGATTCTTATATTGATAATTACATTTATCATGATTACTATATATATTTTCTTATGTTAACATATCGTATATGCTTATATAATTATTTATACATGTCTATATGTAGTATTAAGTAGTGTTTACTCAGAAAATCAACCAGACACGAACTACAACAGGCAAAACAATACCGTCTATTCTAGGTAGATGGTGTTTTAAAGATGGATTTTGGAAAGATAATAATGAACCATATTCAGAACAAAGGTGGTATAGTACGTTGGAAAGTTTTGATAGATTAATAGGAACGAAAAATACAAGAGTGTGTCAGTCGTCACTCCATGCGGAGATAGAAAGTTTTAATTTGGGCAATGGAATCTACGAGGAACCTACGACAATTTACAGTTACGTTTGCAACGGATTGTTCTCAATTGGTGAAGATGGTTTCTGAACCCGGAGAATAGCCGGCTTTTGCAAATTATTTAGAAGATATAAGGTTCTTGAAAAGCAGTTTCCACAGTTAGGCGCTCATTCATATACCACGGACGCAAAATGTAAGGGCGGACAGTCTAGCGCGCAGTGGAAGAAAATAACCGTTTTTTGTTGTCCATATAGATGTGGAGCTATCAGTTTGTTTTACAGAATATGTATGAGTCTGTTTAAATTGCTGACAAAAAAATATATAAGTAGTATTAAGACTCGGTGGAAAAACTATATTAGCCATATTACTGCATTATATTAACATAAAAAGAATTAAACTAATCTTTATAATAATTAAATAAAGATAAATTCAAGATAATATGGATGACAGTTTAGTTTCCAACACTACTATCATTCCAGTCTTAAGAGTGTTCGTCCGAGTCAGTTGCCAAGAAGAACCGGAGTTTAAAATCAATAGTTAAATACATTAATTAATATGTTTTTGTTATATAGTTGGATAATAAGTATATAATATACCTTGATTGTAACTCGTTAATTTCAACACATCAAAATTTCACGATACCTGATTGTATTTGTCGAAATCTGTAAAATAACTAATTTGAAAGTAAATCTAATAAGACTAGTGACAGTTATTAGGCCTAAGAGTTATTGGTAATTTAACCAAATAACTACAAAATAAAGAATATCATCTGGGAATTGATTAATATATGGATGATTTTGTTGTATATTCATGAGAGAAAAAAAATTAAGAATATAACCATGCTACAGAAGCAAGCGGCGGATGGGACAATTTGTGCACAAATCTGACTGAAATCTCCTTCTAGGCGCGTGCGTTTGACATTGACGCTTTAATACTAAATATGTGATACTATACTACATACCAAATAGTATAATATCCACAAAGGAGTCAACTAATTACGAAGTTGTGTTTCATCCATTAGATGACTATATTTTACATGATTACGATACAATATATAATACTCGACACAAATACAAAAGCCCTTTATTTTTTTGTATGTCATCAATGTTTAACCAATTCAAAGGGACAAAGTTTGTATCACGGCTTGAGAATGTTAACATACATAACAACCGTATTAGGAGACAATTTTAGTTTTGTCGCAAAATTGCAGATATGAAACAAAGTTTACAAGATGAAGATAAACAATATGCATGGAAAATTAAAAGAAACACCATTGGTGAGTGCATAAGACTCATGTAAGATGAAATAAACGACACAAAATCACTCATTGCGTGAGTACGTCCTGGTTAAAGCTGGAGAATACTTCAACGGCACATGTCTTGCGACACCAAGGGAGGCTCACAACTGTGAGGATGGTGTATCGATCAAGTTGGCGTATCGCACTGAGTTCCAGGAGAAAAACGAGAGGTGGAGGAAAAGAAGAGACGGTGGGAGAGATGAGGAGATAACGGCTGGTGATGGTGGTGGAAGAGGAGACCAATGGTGATGAAACAACTGGTAATGATGGTGGTGGCAGTGCTACAAGTGAGAGAGTAACAAAATAATACATATTGTGATACAAATCTATTTTATATGTCGCTAATAGAATAGTTCTCTCAAAAATAAATCCATTTGCAATGTAGTGATCGAAAATAAATTTGTTGAAATAGTGAAGAAGAAGAATCATGGAGTCTAGAAGGATATACCATTAGCATAGGGTTGATGGAAGTGTCGTTAGAGTTGATGAAGTAGGAGACAAAATAGCCATAAAAATTGGAGGAGAAGAAGAGATGGTAGGAGGAGGTGATGAAACAATGATTGGCGACATTAATGGAACACAAGACAAGGAGCTCGTGGAATAGTAAAGAAAAATAATAAGAAGATGGACAACGAGAAACAATTTACACAGACAGAATAAAAGTATATCATGCTATACTAATTATAAAATAAAATAGAACATGTCACAAATTTACTGTTCATCTTCTCCAATTCAATCAATCGCTTGATTCTTTATCTGCTTAAAGATCTGTCAACGAAACTATTTCTCAACCCTCTAATTATATTCAATCATACCGGACTTACCATATTCATTGACTGGGTTTTCAGTTATCGCAGTGTTGAGAACCTTCAATGTTTATATATTCATAAAATTGATTCTTCCATTTATGTGAACAGTCTCCAAAACTAAAACTATTTCTCTAAGATATAACTTTTTCAACTATTGTTCAGAATCGATTCCGTCAGTTTTGTATAATAAGAGATGAACTTTATCTCATCTCTTTTCACGCACAACTAAGGACTTTTTTTGTCTCTTTTCAAAATAATATATAACATATCATAGCCAGACACTTACTATGTGTAAAGACTTAATATTTTCTGGCTTATGTACATGACGCCAAATTTCCCTTAATATATCAAAGTTGTAATAAACATATTTCAACATCTCCAGTTTGTAAACAACAAGTTGGTTCTCGCTCAAACTGAATGACAATGTTACATACGGTTTGGTATTCAATTTTACATTCACTATATATAACAAACAATTTTATGACAATTTATATTTTTATATATATTATATTATAAAGTGAGAATGACTATACCTCTCATCTTCAGTAGAGGGACTAAGAAAAACAAGATCGTTTCCTC
This sequence comes from Brassica napus, assembly GCF_020379485.1. Classification (NCBI taxonomy): domain Eukaryota; kingdom Viridiplantae; phylum Streptophyta; class Magnoliopsida; order Brassicales; family Brassicaceae; genus Brassica; species Brassica napus. The sequence goes on from NC_063441.1 coordinate 9,747,623, forward strand.
TGTTTCTGAATTCACCATCAACAATTTTAAAGTCAAGCTTTTGTGGATAATATCAGCGAATCTGGGATGATAGAAGTACAACAAAGAGGATACATTGGAATGGACTGAACTATAGTGGATATACTTAATTTGAGTTTATATACATTATTGGTTGTCCTCGTTCTAACAACGTTTGTCTTTATCTTAAAATATTTTATATAATATCATTTTTTCCCTGGAAGTCATCAACAAAATAGACAACACATTCATGATAATTGTTATTTGGATTTTTTTCCCCGAAATAAACAGCATACAAAAAGATATGCATTTGTACATGATACCAAATTATTATAAATTGCAATATAATAACAATATATAGCAGAAAATTATAAATTCAGTTAAACACTTAACCTTAGAATCAACCAAAATAAATTTCAATTGTACAACTGTACAATAACGCCGATTCACAAGTCATATGTTGGGAGAACATATATTTGGTGGATGTATTATGGACTTCTACCTCTCAATTCAGTAGATGCGGATAACTTTGGAAAGACATCTCTGGACAAATCCAATTAATGGAAGCACATAACATAAGATGACAGAAATCAACTTTGTATTTAGAATTAGAATCTCTCACATGGGTGATGGAGAATATGTTACGTCATTCAATTTGTCAGAATTTTTTTTTTTTTTTTTTAAATTCTTTATTTATTTATAATCTGGCAGAGAAACTACAACGATACACCTACTAAGGTGCCCACAAACCGGTATTTTTAAAAAAGTAAACAAACTCCACAGAGCCCTATCTATACAAGAGCGAGCAAACTACTTACCAAAAATACCTCAACTCCTTCGAGACCTTCAACGTTTCTCTCCTGCAAACTGCTGAAACTCTTCACTTCTCCTTAACCTAAAATAGACTGAACCAAGTGCCAAGCAGAGTGGTATCTGTCCTTCTAGAGCTGTGCACTCTAGATAGAGGGTCTAACCGTGCTTGAATAACTTGTTTCATCTCAAGAATCACTGCTTGTGCCGAGCGAAAATTCTGATTATGAATCTGAGTGTTCCTCTCTTTCCAAATACAATATAAAGCTGCCTGGTACACGAGCTTAATTATCAGCTTCTTAAACTCATCAGGGGAGGGGTTTCTCAACCATCTCAAACCATCTTCAAACAAAACAGGGGGATGAGCATTCAGTCTAGAACAAAAGAATGTCCATACTTCCGAGCTGTAAGTGCAATCAAAGAACAGGTGCTGGCGAGTCTCATCTGTCTTGTTGCATAATACGCAAAATGAAGGCACCTGACCAACTCCTCATTCTGTCTCTTGTACCCAGCCTATTGCGAGCACACACCCATGTTATAAAAGCATGTTTGGGTATCCTTCCCTGGAACCACACTTGCCTATGCCAGAAGACAGCCTCACCTTGTGGATGAAGAGCTGACCAAGTATCTGCAGTGGAGCAAGAGCTCGTTGCAACACTGTTGCCTGGCTTCCACAAGTATTTATCATCTGCTTCAGATGAAATGATAGGTGCTGCCTCTGGTAAAGACTCGCGAATCAAAGTGATGAGTCTGTTTCTACTGCGGCTCCTGCTTAGCCACCAATTGCCATCTCTTATGGCTTCTGCAACTACCGCATCCTCATGTAGACCTACAACTCCTGGTCCTCTAGGTCCGGTTATATCAATTAAAGGACCCAAGGAAGTCCAGTTATCGTGCCAAAATCTAGCACTAGTGCCTTTGCCCACCTCACAAATCAGCATAGGCCTCGCAATATGCCTCAGATTGCACAGGCTCTTCCAAATCCAGCTATCACATCTCTGCGGTTGTAGCTCCCAAAAGTTTTTATCTCCAATCAAATGGCTTCTAACCCACGAAACCCAAAGAGAACCCCCTGCTGCAAATAACATCCAGATCAATTTTAATCCGAGTACTTGGTTCCACTCCTCTAATCTTCTTAGACCCAAACCCCCTTCCTCCTTTGGTGTACAGACTGACATCCAAGAGATTTTAGCTCCCCTAGCTGTAGTCGGAGCTCCTTTCCACAAGAAAGCATTACACATCTGTTCCAGTAACTTAATACATTCTTTAGGGATGATGAATATTGAAGCCCAGAACGAGATGGTTGAGTAGATTACAGCTTGGATAAGTTGAAATCGTCCTGCAAAAGACAAATGTCGAACTGTCCAAGAGTTGAACCTGAGAAGGATTTTATCTAGCAATGGTTGAAAATCACTCTTCTTCATCTTTTTTGACGACAGTGGCACTCCCAGATATCTAATGGGTAAGGAGCCTTGCTTGATACCCAATCTGCCTGCCAACTCCTGACATCTCACGGTGCAACCCCCATCTAACAGTAACTCAGTTTTCTCTTTATTAATCTTCAGACCTGAGATAGCTTTAAACTCCTCCAATATACTCATAATGCCAGTAAGAGACTCATCAGAACCATCAAAGAAGATCAGGACATCATCCGCAAAGCTGAGATGAGTGATCAAAGGAGCTTCACACGAAGGGTGAGGTTTAAACACCTGATTCATTGCCCCTTTATCTAGCATCTTGGAGAGCACATCCATCGCCATCACAAATAACAACGATGAGATTGGATCACCTTGTCGCAGCCCCTTCTTCCCTTCAAAGTGGCCATTCATCTCGCCGTTAACAATAATCGAATAAGTTAGAGTGGTGATGCATTCCTTGACCCAACCAATAAACCTATCTGGCATGTCAAAGGACTTGAGCAGATTCAAAACAAACTCCCAGTGCAAATTATCATACGCTTTCGAGAGATCAATTTTTAGACAGCCTCTCCTCGTCTCTCCCTCCTTGTGAAAATCTGTTACCAGTTCTGATGCTAATAGAACATTTTCACACAGCAACCTCTTCTGAATGAACCCCACTTGGTTTCGTTGCACAATGCCATCAACCACAAGCTGGAGCTTCTTCTTAATTGCTCTCGCAATTATTTTATATATTGTTGTGCAGAGTGCAATAGGTCTGAACATGTTCAACTTGTCCGCTCCGACTACTTTCGGGATTAGAGAGATTGCAGTCTCATTAAACCCTTTTAGCATCCTACCTCCCTGAAAAAACTCTTGCACTGCCAGCACCGAATCATTTCCAACAACCTCCCAAGCTTCCCAAAAGAACTCCACCGGAAAGCCATCAGGCCCTGGAGCTTTACTCTTAGGCATAGAGAAAAAAATGCCTTTAAGCTCCTCCTCTGAAGGGATCTTGATTAACGCCTCTTTAATCTCAGCCGAGCATCGAAAATTTAACAGAATCCTGAGTTCCTCCACTGAACAAGGAATTATATCTCTACACACAGCCCCAAGGAGGTTTTGAAAATACGACACCACCATATGCTTAATGTGCGCTTTGTTTGTGATTTTAACCCCTTGCGCATCAATCAGATATCTGATCGCATTCCTCGCTTGATGAGCCACCACCGAATTGAAATAGAACTTTGTGTTTGCATTGCCATCTTTGAGCCATCTGACTCGAGACTTTCTGATGAAGAACACATTCTGAGCAGACTCAAAAAACTTCCATTTCTTTCTTGCCACAAATTCTTCTCGGAATAATGAATCTGTGGGTGCAGTCATCAGATTTTCCTGCACTCTCTTTAGATTCATCATAGCATCTTTGGCTCTCTGTTGAATATTTGCAAACCCCACTCTATTAATCTCTCGGCAGGCCTTCTTCACTGCTTTCAATCTTTGTTTAAGAGAGAACATCTTTGAACCCATCATAATGTTCTCGCTCCAAGCTGTTTGTATATCGCCTATGAACCTTGGATGGGTAGATAGGAAAGAGAAATACTTGAAGCTTGACTTTCTTATCTCTGAAGCCACCTCAAAGTCCACTACACAAGGAGCGTGATCTAAGTCCCCTGGAGCTTCAAACATCTCTACTGTATCTGGAAAACTTTGCCGCCAAGAATCATTCCCCAACGCTCTGTCAAGTTTCCTAAGAATAGGATCTTCTGGTCTTTCGTTAGACCAAGAGAAGAAAACCCCTCTCGTTTCTAAGTCATCCAACCCACAATCCACCAAACACTCCTGCAACTCCCCCATCCCACTCACCGGGAGATTATAGGAAGCAATAGAAAAGTGCTCTGACGCTGACCGAATCTGATTAAAGTCTCCCAAAACAAGTAAGGGGAGCTCTTTAACCAAACTCAATCCCGAAACCGTAACCAACTCCTCCCACAGACTCCTTCGTTGAATCTCTGTATTGTAACCATAGACAAAGATTGCTGTAAAAGACAAACTTGTCTCCGGTTCAAACACACCACAAACCACCATCTGCTCTGATTTACTGTAAACCACAACCGAGATCGCTGGGTCCCAAACCACCCAAATACGCCCTCCTTCTGATCCCGAATAATTTGTCTCATATCTCCATCCTGGTACTACTGCCTCAACCACCGCAACAGCATTTGCCTCTCGAACACGAGTCTCAATAATAGCCCCAACTGAAAAACGACCACTTCTTATCCAATCCTTAACAACTCTCTGTCGATCCGTACTGTTTAAACCCCTCACATTCCAACTAAAAGTCTTCATTATCATAGACTTTGTGGGGCAGTACCTCAAAAACTCACAAATCAGAGATCATGTTTCCTCCCCGAGGTCTCCCCTCGGTTTAGAAACATTGGAATCTTGTTCTTAAGCAAATGACCTCCTGAAGCATTTCATATCACCCTTTGTTTTCTTTTTTGCGCACGCCTTGCTGCCTTTGGCAAAAGCCAGATATGCTCCTCCTCATGAGAAACTGCGCAAGTAGACTCTACTAACTCTTTAAGTACACCGCATGAGTCCTCTTGCTTCTTCTTCTTCGAGGCTAAAACTTTTGCTTCTGCTGATGAGTTTGATGGTAAAACTTCCAAATCCTCAGTTACGAGTCCCTCGTTTCCTTCACTTTCTGAAGAAATATCACGATATGATGGAAGCAGTGAGAGACTTCTTCTACGAGCCCTGGCTCTGGATCTCGACCTGGCTCTCCTTTGAGTGTGCGGAGAGGCCGCAGAAGACTTAGCTTGAGCTGCTTGCACTGCTTCACTTCCCTGTCCTGAGTGTGGGACCTGCATCTCCACAGGAGCACTAAATGTCGAGACAGATACTTCAGGTGGAGCCATAGCAACCTTAACCCTGACTTGCTCCCTAGACTGAGACTGCGGCTTTCTCTTCATCAAAGGCTTGGGGCAGCGGTTTAATAGATGCCCAAACTTCCCACAGTTACAACACTTAGGAGGAAGTTTTGGATACTCAATCTTTATTCTCACTGAGTTTCTCTCAGAGTCCCTCACCTCCACCACATTTGGGAGAGACACTGATAGATCAATCTCGATTTTAACTTTTGTATCCCCGAAATGGTATGGATCCAATCTTGACTTTTCAGTGTGTAGCGGCTCTCCCACTGCGCTTGCTATCACACTGATACCATCTAGTGAGTATAATTGAGGCTGAACGTTCTTGAGAATGACTCAAGTAGGTGTGTACTTCAGCTCCAGGTCCTGCAAAGACCCCTCTGCCGACCAGGGGAAAACAGAGACTGCACAATGGTCAACTTGCTAGTAACCGACTTGCAAAACCCACTCTCTTGACTGCACGTTAGGGACGTAGATCAAACATGAAGTTTCTGAAACCATCCTAACAGTGATGTCTCCAAATTTACCCCACACCGGATTCAGATCTGCGAAAATCTTCCCCGGTGGAGGACAAGTACCGTGAAAATGAGCGACGATGTGGTCCTTCTAAATCTCTGCTGTTTTGAGAAGGACTGAGTCTGGAGCTTGAACCACCGGAGTGCCGTCTTCGAGGAAAGTTGGATTAGAGATTTTTCTGAGATTTCTGAGCGAGGATTTGAGTCTTTGAGCATACGAAGGGCCTGAGGAATCTGAAGTCGAGGCTAGGGCGGAGGAAGACTGAAGCTTTACGTCTAGAGCTGCGTTTGACAAGCGGACTTCTTTGGAGGAGAAGGATTTCCCTTCGGGTTCCAACGACGGCGGCTCATCGGTCGGAGTTGATGATTGCGGATCAATGGAATCGGCGGGGGAGGAATTTCTCGACCACCAACGTGAGGTCAGTGGACGGCGCGACTCAGAAAAAACCCTAATCGCCTTTTGCGTCGCAAGAGAGAAACCTGCTTTTTTTGTATTCGTTTCTTGAGCTCCAATTTGTCAGAATTTTAGAACGGACTGCATGATATCACCATGATTAAAGAACCTCAAGCATGGTCAAATTTCTCAACAGAGTTAGAAGATATAAAGACTCTTCAAAGACATTTCCAAGCATCAAAGGTATCCTACATTCTTCTAGGGCAAAATTTAATTTTAGATTCTCTAATTAGAACTGCAAGATCTTTTCATAGTGAACTTTGTTTTATTAGTTGTTCTATTCCGGTTTTGTTTGTTAAATCACCTTAAATTTGAGTAATAAAATGACTATTTAATATAAAAAGAACACAAATATATTATATATTTTTCCTGAATGAAACAAAATAACAAATAGTTATCTTTGATCTGACTATTAGAAATTGAATTGACAGCTTCAGGGATGTTAATCCAACTATCACCTCCAAAATGATACAGTTCTAGTTCTGCTCTTCTTTACTTTGATCACCGATCATCCACCTCCTCGTCTCCCATAATCTAATCTCCCAGTAAGAGCATTATTATCCATGAGAACACTTCTAAAGTTCTTTAACAAAAAAATATCAGTATTAAAGTCTAATATACTTAAAATCTTTAATATTAATCTTGAAATAAAAATTATATTAACTAAGAGTTGACAAGTGTCTTTTAGTGCTCTCAAAATTGTTTCAGAAGCTCTTCATTAAGAACACCATTACATCCTCTTTCTTCACTTTTTATTATTGAAAAAAAGTTTCTCAGCTACACCATGTTTAGTATAATATGGTGCAAACCATCTAGAGTTTAGAATTGTGTCGAAACCTACACGATATATATGATAAATACATGCCACATATACGACGTTAATAAAAACATGGTGCCAACATCATAACGAGGTTTAATTGATTTTAGTTAAAATAATTGGGGTCAGCTCGTAATTAAGTAAAGTTAAACTCCGACCCGAACTAAACGAAAAACCCGACCCAGACTTAACCAATTCTCTCCCCCAAATCGATTTCAATCAGCAATTTAGGGTTCATCGTTCTTCAAAACAGAGAAAGAGAGAAAGAGACAGAAACAGAGAAAGAGAGATGGAATTTGGTGGAAGATGGAGCAATAAGGGAAAGGGCAAGGCAAATGAAAGCAATGTTCTTTGTTACTGTGGGTTGGTGGCAAAGATATCTCAAGCTTGGACAGACAAAAATCCGGGTCGAAGGTTCTATGGGTGTGAAAAATTCAAGGTATAAACTATTGTGAATCCTGTATGGTATAGTCATGGAGTTCTTTGAGAAGTTTTTAATTTTATGTTTGTGTTAGAGTGGAGGTGAATGCGGGTTCTTTCAATGGTTCGATGAGGGAGAAGCTTTTGGATGGCAAAAGAAAGCTTTGATTGAAGCTAGAAACGAAATTCGCCAGAAGGACAAGACTATTATGGGATTGAAGAAGACCATTTCGATGCTTCAAAGTGAATTGGCCAAAAATGCGGAAGTGGAAGAAGACATCATTAACGCCTTTCTCAAGCTCTAAAGACATGCTCATTATCTTTAAAAACCTTTGTAATGTTGTTGTTGTAATGCTTAACTATGTAATGGTTTGACAATGTTTGGAAATCAACTTCATTTAGCAATAAAAAAAAGAGTTTGAACTCATTGCTTTAACATCCAAAATAGGTGATCATACATAACAAGAGAGACATCAACACTAGTTTAACATCCAAAACACACATATCCGCTGAGAGAAAGGTCATATCCAAAGACCAAAGAAGACATCAAAAGCGGAAAAAAAGACATCCGAGAAAAGAAAAAGACATTCTAGAGAAGTCAAGGTTGTGTAGCAGGTGGTGCAGTTGAGGAAATGTCCTCGATTGCTTGCTCATGTGATTGTTGTTCCATGTTGAGACGCCTACGCTTTCTGCTTTCATCAGACTGCAACATAATAAAAATAAAGAGAATCAAACACGAGAAAGAAAAAAAGCTAGACAATTGCAACGACGACAATGTACCTCATGAGGACACTTCCTTGAGTTGTGGCCTTCACCACCACAAAGACCACAATGACCTATTCTTCCTTTTCTATCAACTTTGGTCTGATTTTTCTTCGGGGATTCACGCACTCCTTTAATCCTTGCCTTCCCCTTTGGTCTTCCAGGCGGTCTCTTGTATGGTGGTGCTTCAATACGGTCTTCACCAGATAGCTTCCAAAACCTTGGACCATTTACAGGCCCCAACCCATCCATGTACAAACCTCGCCACTTCGATGTCAGATAATAATCTGAAATATAATCTTCAACCTCGAAACCATTCTCACGGATAACAGATACAGCATGGCGACATGGGATTCCAGACAAGTCCCATTTCCTACAAGCGCAGCTACGAGAAAGCAAATTCACCGTGTAACCATTTGAAAATTCAACGCACTCATAAGCACCACCTGTGCTTGAATAAGAATAGCAATGCTTAGCTTCATCACAAGACTTTTCAACCTCCTTTCTCGCCTTCTTTGTAACGAGACCCGTCTCATTTTTTGCTGTCTTATATCTAGTAGCTATCCTCTGCATTGCATCTCTTCTAATCAACTCAAGCATCTGAATAAAGGGCTTCTTTCTTGCTATCTTCAAGGTCCTATTGAAGGACTCTGTGAAGTTGTTGTGTGTATCAGAACAACACGAACCTATCCGGAAAAATGCCCTGCACCAAGTAGAACGATCCTTCTTCATAAGGTCTTCAGCTGCTAACGGATCAAACTTTTTGAAAACGTCCAAACTCCTCTCATAGTCACCCTCGTTGTAGCTACTTGCAATGCGCCAGAAGAGAGGCTTCAGTGTATCAGACTTGTGATTCTTCTTCAGATTAGAGTAGATGTGCCTAGCACAAGCTCTATGTTCAGCTCTTGGCAACTCAACAGCAACTCCATGAATCAATCCCTTATGCTGATCTGATATGATTGTCACAAGATCACCCACGCCTAAACCCAAATCAATCTTCAACCTGTGAATAAACCATTGCCAATTATCATTGCTCTCAGAGTCGACCACAGCCCATGCTATTGGGTATATCTGGTTATTTGGATCCCTTCCTATCGCAGTAAGAATCAGCCCTTGCAGAGAGCTGTGCTTGAGGAATGTCCCATCTAATCCAATAACCGGCCTGCAATACTCCTTCCATGCCACACGAATTTTGTCAAAGCAGATATACATGGAGTGGAATGCTTTCGCTCCATTTGACTTCGTTGTTGTATTGATCTCAATTTTGCTATCAGGATTTGAACTGCATTTGCAGAAAAAATAAAGCAAAACATTTAGTCATACATACACTTAACTATAAACAATATTAAGAAAGTTTAAAAAATGTTACCGTAATAGTTCCATCTCATAGTCCCTTAGCCTTGCAAAATGTTCATTGCATTCAGCCTGTAGCTTATCAAGAACAATACGCCTTGCAATCTTTGCCTGCTCGGGAGAGATAATGATGTTGTACTTATCCCTAAACTCTTCTCTAATCATTGGAGCACTCATTTCAGGTTCCTTCCTGATTTTCTCCAACATAACTTCAGCAATGGCAGGGCTTTTGATGAGTTTACACTTACCCGTGGGATGGCAAGTATGTGTGTTAACATACACTTTCACCATCCATTTCTTGATGGGTCTCTCTACTGAGCAGTATATACGCCACACACAACCTTTACCACTACATTTAGCACCAATCTTTGTCTTTTCCCATCTGTCATAGACCACATTTCTTCTCGTCTTCAGAATATATATGATCACTTGCTTCTTGAACTCTTCACCGCTGTAAAAGGTCTGCCTAAGACTAAAAACGCCATCTAATTCACCCCTATTAGCCATCCTCTCAGCTTGTTCCTCTTCATCATCAGATGACTGCTCCGTGTCAGGATATACCTCATCCTCGTCTAGAATCTCATCCTCATAGTTCTCATCCCTAAACATCTCAAGATCCTCTTCAAAGTTTCTGTCAATATCCTCTTCTTTATCAGATTCATCACTCGCTTGATACTCATTTTCACTCTCTCCTGCTTCATGATCACCATCAGAATTATCACCTTGTTGCTCAGCATCAGACTCGTCACCATCAACAGGTTCGTGCCCAGTCACTGCTTCCACCACGGCACCATCACCAGTAAGAACATCAGTTTCAGGTGTCTCTATGAAGACATCAAGCTCCTCGTACCAACGACCATTAGAAATCATCTTCTTTTTGGTTTTTTCGTCATTTTCAAGCAACTCCTTCTTCTCTGATATATCCTCAAATGGTAACTTGTACCACATTCTCCCCATTGTAATTATCTTACCAATGATCTTCCTACATTCTTCATAAGCCGCATCACCATCGACTTCAAACTGCTCCAAAAGACCATCAACATAATTTAGCTTCCCATCTTCAGTTTTGAACACACCCGAGTGAAAACAATTAATCTTCACCGATATTGAATCACTGTAAGCAATAAAATAGCATTAGAACATGGTAAAACCATCGATTGAGTCCAATAATCGAAGTAAACATGCAAGGATTCTTACCTCATTGTCGCCTTGTTTCTTCAATTACCACATCCGGATTCGATTTCGCCGAAACTGAATCGATCTCTCTCTCTGTCTCTGCAATCTCTCTTTGTCTCTGACGAATCTCTCACTCTCTTTTCGAAACTCCCAATTTTTTTCTTGTTTGGAACCCTAAATTTCTAAATGAAATCGATTTGGGGAAAATGGTTAAGTCTGGGTCGGATTTTTCGTTTGGTTCGGGTCGGGTTTTGTTAATTGGAGTTTAACTTTACTTAATTACGAGCTGACCCCAATTATTTTAACTAAAATCAATTAAACCTCGTTATGATGTTGGCACCATATTTTTATTAACGTCGTATATGTGGCATGTATTTATCATATACATCGTGTAGGTTTCGACACAATTCTAAACTCTAGATGGTTTGCACCATATTATACTAAACATGGTGTAGCTGAGAAACTTTTTTCCTTTATTATTTTGTTTTGTTTAATAGTGAGAACACATATGAGAACATATCTAAGAACATCCCATTGCAAATGCCCTTAACTTCTCACTATCTCTATAACTGGATTATGTTTTGTAATTGGTGTGTAAACCACTATTGGGCAAGGTCCACAAAAGCTAAAGCTCTGTTGGGCCTGTATTGTTTGTTTTCTCATGTTTTCCATCGTAAAATCAGTTTAAAAAAGAAAAAAAGAAAAAAAAACAAGATACAGTAATCAATATCAAAACCTTGTGTCATCTACTCAACGTGTGGTTTTAGAGGTAGAGAAGTTCTCCCATCTTGTTCTTCCTTTTGTTGGGTCCTCCTTTACTTCATTGACCATAAGAGAAAGAAGCGGCTAGGATGTCGCGTACGCAACTGGCGCAGACAAATCAGGACCGTTAAAAGTAACGCGTCCAAATATCTCAGTGTCCCATCTTTGTCCCCTTGCCTCTCACTTGCCCCCTCATCCTCCCGACAACGTCATAATTCCAATCTCCCTCCCCTTTAACCCTAATTTCAATGCACGTCTCAATATATAAACTTATCTCTCTCCCTCCCCATTTCTCAAAACCCAAGAAAAAAACTCCATAGCATTTCAAGAATCTTATCACAAACCCATCAAGAAGAAGAAATATAAGCTAAAGAAGAGATTCTAAGTTTGAAATAAGAAGTAACAAGCGTCCGAGGGAGAGTATGGCGTATGAAGAAGTCATCAATGAGCTTAACCTTAAGGACACAGAGCTTCGTTTGGGATTGCCCGGAACAGATGAACAAGCAGAGGTTTCTTGCGTCAAAAGCAACAAACGTCATTTTCATCAAAGCAACGACGAGCACAATCTAAAAGAAGAATCTCCACCTCCTCCTGCCAAGTAAGTTGAGATCTGAAGTTCTATTTTATAAATTTCATTCACTAGAGATGTACTAACGATGAATCTTTGTTTGCAAACTTCAGAACACAAATAGTTGGCTGGCCACCAGTGAGATCGAACCGGAAGAACAACAACAAAAGTGTGAGTTATGTGAAAGTGAGTATGGACGGAGCTCCATATCTGCGTAAGGTAGATCTCAAGATGTACAAAAACTATCATGAGTTTCTAAATGCACTAGAGAACATGTTCAAGTTCACAATTGGTGAATATTCTGAGAGAGAAGGATACAAAGGATCTGGATTTGTACCAACTTATGAAGACAAAGATGGAGATTGGATGTTGGTGGGTGATGTTCCATGGGACATGTTCTCTTTATCTTGCCTAAAACTCAGAATCATGAAACCATCCGAAGCTCTTGCCTTTTGATCCTATGTTGTCAAGAAAACCATTTTTGTTTTTGGTAAAAATTTCTCTCAGAGTCTCCTACTTTATTTAGAAATCTTTTAAGAAAAAGAGAAATTGTGTACAATAGGAATAAGACTGATCGACATAGTTTCAAATAGTTGTAACAGTAGATTTTAATTATGTTATACCAGTTTTGATTATACAAGTTATGATAATCTAATGCGATTGCACCATTTGCACATGAATGAATAAATGTTTGTAACCTTTTTGATAAAAAAAAAAATTCCGCTAAATTTATTTATGTGAAATTACATTAAGTACAACGATAACAAGAATACGATGAATTACATAATTACATCATTAGAAGCCATATTTAATTTGTCATCCGAGTGTCAAACATATTAACTTTGTCAGCTTTCTTCTGCTTATTCACTTTCGATCTCTTACAATTTTCATGTCTGGTTATCATACACAAAATGAAACTCCAAACCTTATATCACAACATAATCACTATAAACATCAAAGATTCATTTGTTGTATAATATTGACCAACTCCAAACTTTGATCAAAATATATTTTTCGGAAAAAAATTCAATATATTGATTCTTTCAAAAGGAAAAGAAACTGAAGTTGCCAACTTTCAAAGATACAACAAAAGAAATACACTTTCAGCTCGGAACCAATGTCTCTTCCATAGCCATTCCCATGGTCTCACTAATGGTTATGTTTTGCTCATATTCCTATACCATATTAGTATATTTGTATCCAAATATGAGCATTTTATAGATTCTTCCTGCTGTGCGGCTATCAATCCTCTTCTTTTGGCCATTACAACGAGTAGCCTTCAATTCAACATATAACTTCTCCCACAGATTATCTCTGCCATCAATAAAAGGAAAATGAAAAACCAAATTAAAGTAACGCCTCACAAGTTGTGGAAATTGCCATACATCATGGGCATAATGATCATGTACGAAATAAGTGATGCATAATGGATGCAACTCATGCAATATCTCACGAGGGATCAGAGTATTAGCGGCGATGATTCCGATTTAGCATGATCCATTGACAAATCGAATCACAAGACCCCACCAGAATTATCACAGTTGAAAGCATCAACCAAAACAATAGTGATTTATTATTCTTCCGGAAAACAATTCCAGTCCCTTTTTTGGATAATTTATGCCTACAATAAAGTTTTGGAGATAAATGAAGAATATAAAATTTCAATAGAGGCACTATAATGGATGTGACATCGAAAGTTTGTAACTTTATAATATAAAAAAGATAGAGATAGATGGCGAGAATCTATACGCACTCTGCACTCACTTGCTCCACTAATTTGGGATTTCTCTTCCGTTCCTCTTCCTCCCATCTTCATCTTCATCTTCATCTTCGTCGCCTTATCTTCCCCACAAGTCTCGCTCTTCCACACGCTAAAACCCAATCCTCGTAAGTTATCACGATCGATGGGTTTCTCTGTTTGACTGTTTTCAATCCAAAAGTCTCATCCTTTGATCGGTTTCTGTATGTTCTGTTCAGTGTCGGATTATTATATTGATTGGTTCTGTTAAGACTGTGGATGATGAATCTGCTTACTGGAATCGTTTTGTAATCAATTAGAGATCTGTTTGTTTCAGTTGGTCTCGAAGAAGAGTTGTAGCCATGGATTCTTCTGGAACTGACTCGGCTAAGGAAGTGCATGTTGGCTTGGACTCAGCTACTGAGGAAGAGTATGCCACACAGTCAAAGTTACTTCAAGAGTTCATGAGCATTCCCACCATTGACAAAGCTTGGATTCTCAGCTCTGTTTCTGGTAATGACTCCAACTTTGGAATCAAGATCATCTGACCAAATGAAAACGATGATTTCACTTTTATAGGTAGTCAGGCAATGGTTGCAATGAGTCAAGCAAACCTTTTGGCTAATAAAAGGAGGAAGTTTATGTTATCTGCTCTCATCTCCAAAGACGAAACTACAAGTAACCAATCTTCTGTCAACTTTCACTGGACTCCATTTCCAGTTGAGATGACTGGCGCATCGGCCTTTGTCCCCTCTCCATCAGGTCTGAAGCTTCTTGTGATTCGAAACCCTGAAAACGAGTCTCCTACAAAGTTTGAGATATGGAGTCCGTCTCAGCTAGACAAGGAGTTTCATATCCCACAGAAAGTTCATGGCTCTGTATACCTTGATGGATGGTACTAGACTTTTCCTTTTAGCTGTTTTTTAGCTATTGGAGAAGTGAGTAAAGGTTATGTGTGTGTGTGTATGATGCAGGTTTGAAGGGATCTCTTGGAACTCAGATGAGACTCGTGTTGCTTATGTTGCAGAGGAACCATCTCCTCCCAAACCTACGTTTGACCATCTTGGTTATTACAAGAAAGGAACTTCTTCGGACAAGGATATTGGAAGCTGGAAAGGTCAAGGAGATTGGGAAGATGAATGGGGAGAAGCGTATGCCGGAAAAAAGCAGCCTGCCCTGTTTGTTATCGATGTTGACAGTGGAGAGGTGGAGCATATCAAAGGAGTTCCAAGATCGATAAGTGTCGGACAGGTTGTTTGGAGTCCAAACAGTAAAGGCTCAGCTCAGTACTTAGTTTTCGCTGGATGGTTAGGAGATAAAAGAAAGCTTGGTCTCAAGCACTGCTACAACAGACCATGTGCCATTTACGCAGTTAGATGCCCAGAACCTAAGTGAGTTTTTTTATTTGGCTTCTAGAAGACAACTTGATCACTCCTTTATTTCGAAAAAGTATTTGATAGAGAGTTTTGTCTTTACTTGTGTTCCAGAGATGATGCTAATGAACCATTCCCTGTTCATAATTTGACTAAAAGCATAAGCAGCGGTTTTTGCCCACGGTTCAGGTTTACATCTTATGACACTTTCTCTTGCCTTCTAAAACCATTGTTCTCCTTGTTACTCTGTTTATCTAACTGAGCCATCTCCAACAATATATTAAAGACTTACTCTCTCTCTCTCTTCACCATACGTTTTTTTCCTTCTCTAACAGCAAAGATGGCAAGTTTCTTCTGTTTTTATCCGCAAAGGCCGCTGTTGATTCTGGGGCGCATTGTTCAACCGAGTCACTTCACAAGATTAGCTGGCCAAGCGATGGAAACTTCCTGAATCAACTAATATCGTTGATGTGGTAAAGATTATACAGACCCTTTGTGTTTCTGTCTTTGTTTATCTCCCTATGGAGGCTTCAAACTTCCTCTTATGTTATTTTGTCTTTCTACACTCACTTTATATTCTTCAACTTTATTTGAAAATGCAGATTGAAGTTGTGAATTGTCCCGATGATGGTTGTTTCCCTGGGCTCTATGTCACCGGACTTTTGAGTGATCCGTGGCTGTCAGATGGCACTCTTATATTGTCTTCCTACTGGCGCAGTTGTAGAGTAATACTCAGCTTAAATTTGATAAGGTGAGTGGTGAATCTATATGAAAAGTTTCCAAATAACTTTCATCTGCTGCGGTAATTGATGATAATATCCTTTTATCTTGGGGCATTACAGTGGTGAACTGTCACGAGTCAGCCCTAATGATTCTGATTTTTCATGGAGTGTTCTTGCACTTGATGGTGATAATGTTGTTGCCGGTAACATCTTTGAGCAAGCTCTTAATCTCAGTTACTAACCTTAAACTCAAACAGACACCAGTCTTGAAACAACATTGTATGTTTTTTTTTGTGAGAAGTGTCTAGCAGTCCAGTGAGTGTTCCTGAAATCAAGTATGGAAAGAAAGTTCTTGATCCATCTGGAAAGCCTTCATGGCATTGGTCAAGTATCCAAAAACCAATATTTAAATGCTCTGAGAAGGTAAAAATCATATTTGCCAAATCCTCCTGATGCATATCATGTTAAGATCTTCCTTGTGTTCATCTTTTGGTTTATATTATACTGCTGCAGGTGACATCAGGGCTTTCATCTCTTCAGTTTAAAATTCTAAAAGTTCCAGTCAGTAATGTTTCTGAATGTCTCACCGAAGGTACTCTAACACTTAATATTGCCTTTACAGACAAGAATTCATTACAAGATGTTTCAGTTTTTGGTTTGATAAACTTTCATGGCACATGGCAGGGGCCAAAAGACCTTTTGAAGCTATATATGTATCGTCTTCAAAGACCAAGGAGAATGGGAAAGGTGATCCTTTAGTTGTTGTCCTCCATGGAGGCCCTCATACAGTTGCACCATGCAGCTTCTCCAAGCAGCTGGCATATCTCTCCTCAATTGGATACAGTCTGCTGATTGTAAATTACAGGTTCACATTTACATCTCTCATATCCTCACTAAGTTACCAACAACCAACCTTCTTCTAGTGATTCTAACTTGGTCTTTGGTGAACTGAAAGGGGTTCGTTGGGATTTGGGGAAGATGCTCTGCAGTCTGTACCTGGAAAAATTGGATCACAGGACGTGAACGATGTGCTCTCAGCGGTAGATCATGCCGTCGAAATGGGACTTGCAGACCCGTCTAGAATAACCGTGCTAGGTGGTTCTCACGGTGGGTTTCTGACCACACACTTGATTGGCCAGGTACTGTTATTCACTCTCACCTTTATTGTGATGGCAATCATCATTCTTATACTAAAAGCTTTGGTATAGGCGCCGGATAAGTTTGTGGCAGCAGCTGCGAGGAATCCTGTATGCAACATTGCATCAATGGTTGGGATTACGGATATACCTGATTGGTGTTTCTTTGAAGCTTATGGTGACCAGACTCACTACACTGAAGCCCCCTCACCTGAAGACATGTCTCTGTTTCATCAAATCTCTCCTATATCACACATCTCAAAGGTTAACACTTAACAACACCACTTCCGTTCTTTGATAAGGTTTGTTGACATCCTATATATTAAATGATTCTTCTTGTGCAGGTGAAAACACCCACTCTGTTTCTTTTGGGAACTGTGGATCTCCGTGTTCCTATTTCAAATGGATTTCAAGTAAGATCAGTCTTCAACTTGGTTAAGTTTCCAGATCCCAAACTCATTGGTGAAGTTGTTTAATTCCGTGGTCTTGATTTGTATAGTACGTTAGGGCGTTAAAGGAGAAAGGAGCCGATGTTAAAGTCTTAGTCTTTCCTAATGACAATCATTCTCTAGACAGGTAAAAAAACCAATACCAAAGCTAAAGCATATGTGTGAGGAAAGTTTTGTATTTTAAGAGCATGTTTTTGCAACTTGTGATTGTTTTTTTTTTTTTTTGCAGACCGCAGACGGATTATGAAAGCTTTCTCAACATTGCTGTCTGGTTCAACAAGTATTGCAAGCTGTGAACATCTTGTGATTGTTATCGTAATAAGTGAAATGAAAATAAAAGTACTTTTTAAATCAAATACTTGACTTTTGAATAAAGGAGTTTGACTTTATACTATTTAGGAAATAATTAAATTAGGTTTTAAAAATAGAACATTTATATTTATTTTGATAAAAACGGGACTATATATATATATATATGCCGCCCATATGATAGATATTGATAACAAGATACGCCGAGCTTTCTTCTAAATTGAGATTTGCTCCTCCTTATTATTTTGAGAGCAAGTTTTTTTCTTGGTTTTCAATCACTATTCCAACAGCTCTAGAGTACATAGAGCAGGGTTAATCTTAACAGCCAGCTACTGGTAGTGCTGGGAATATGAATCATTATCCGCGGGCCCCGCCCCATTTGACCCGCTGCGGGGCGGGTGCGGGTCGAGTGATTTGAAAAATTTGGTTCACGGGTGCGGGTGCGGGTTGAGTGATTTTTATGCGGGGCGGGTGCGGGTCAGCCAAAATTCAGTGCGGGTACCCGCCAACCCGCAAAAACTAAAAAGAAAAAGATTTTTTTTTTAAATATTATTTTTAAATAGAAAATTTTTTAAAAATAATTTAATTTTTAATTATAAATAGATTTATATTTATTATTTTTAATAAAAAATATTTAAAATATTAAATTTTATTGTTATTTTCAATAAAAATATTTAAAATATTAAATTTTATTGTTATTTTAATAAAAAATATTTAAATTAATAATTTTTAATATTATTAATATTATCCGCGGGTCTAGCGGATCACCCGCGGGTTTTAGCGGGGCGGGTGCGGATTTCATATTTTCTTCTTGCGGGTCAAGCGGGTCAAATTTTTTGAGTAAAAAAAATCAGTTTACCCGCGGGTTGGCGGGTCAGCGGGGCGGGTTTGACCCGCAACCCAGCTCTAGCTACTGGGGCAACTAGTCTAATGCAAAACGACGTTACTTTCATCTTCGCCTTCAGTATATGTAAATCATACAAAATTCGAAAGTAGAAAGCAAACCCCAAGACTAACTTTACTGCGTGGAAACTTATTACAGAGTAGATTAGGGCTGGGCAAATAAACCGAACCCGAAAACCCGAACCGAATCCGATCCGATCAAAATGAATCCGAACCGATCCGAACCCGAAGTAAATACCGAATGGTTCTTGTTTTGTGGTATTTCGGGTTATGGGTATTATCCGAACCGAACCCGGATCTAAATGGATATCCGATAAAACCCGAAACATTCAAAACCTCGAAAAGATCTTGTACCAAACATGATCTCAATTCCTAATATGTATCCAAAATACACTATAAAATATTGAACATCAAAAATACTTATCTATTACATGAAGGTTGGTGGTCCTATTGCATGAAGGTTGGTGGTACTATTACATGAAGGTTGATGGTTGAAGATGACCGTTGAATCTTGAAGTATTTAGATTTTAATTTTGTTTTCGTTAAACAATGTTTCTCATTTTATGAGAACTTGGTTTTCATTTTATGCTTTTATATATTTGGTTTTCTGTTTATCAGTAAATATGTTTACTTTTCGTTTGATTTTGAATGATTACGCTTGATGTTCCTTATTTTTGAATCGATTTTACTTAAGTTTTGGTTACAAAATAGGTGCAAATCAGGTATTTTAAAACTGAAGAACCAATTTTACTCATGTTTTGGTTATAAAATTGGTAAAAATCAGGTACTTTTAAACCGAAAACCGATTGGGACCCGAACCCGAAAGTATATTGGGTTGTACCGGTTCTTTGAAGATTTACTAACCCCGACCCGAACCCGATAGAACCCGAACCGGTCCCGAACCAAACTTTCATATAATCCGAATGGGGCTGATTTTGATAAACCCGAAAAACCGAAACCCGATTGGATAAAACCGAAACCCGTTTGGGATCCCGAATGCCCAGGCATAGAGTAGATGGATCGTATTAGCGGTCTACCTGACGAGGTTCTTTGCCATATATTGTCCTTCCTTCCGACAAAGCTTGCTGCTTTGACATCTGTTCTGTCAACGAAGTGGCGCAATCTTCTTGTGTTTGTCCCTAATCTTGACATCACTTGTCATACTAAGATCGTGCCAGTAGATAGCATTTATTATGGTATTCCTAAGGAGATTATGTATGGAACTATGCTGAGCTTCAGGGGTTTTATAGATAGGGTATTGGCTTTGCAGGGTGATTCTTCCATTAAGAAAGTCTCCCTCAACTGTATAAACTATGTTCATCCAGATCATTTGGACCGTTGGATATGTAACGTGCTGCGTCGTGGTGTTTCAGAACTTGAAACTGCCATCTATGATCAAGATGGTGATGATGATTTTAATTATCTTCTGCCTCAGGAGATGTTCGTCAGTAGAACACTAGTCAAGTTGAAATTAGGCAACTTTGAATGGTGGCCTGGAGCTAAAGGAACTTTTTTACCAAAGCTTAAAACTCTAGTTGTTAACTTTTGGGATTGTTCGGATAAGCTTGAGAAGATTCATCCTGCTTTCCCTGTGCTTGAGGAATTATACATAGAAAGCATTACGTGGAAAGATTCGGGTGACTCAGTGTCAAGTGCAAGCCTCAAGAGGCTCACTATCCATGCCAATGGTTGTCAAAGCATGGTAGCACATATTACAACGAGCATGAGCATTTCTTTTGATACTCCAAGTGTGCTCTACCTTGAGTATTCTGATGAAGTTGCGAGCTACTATCCGAAAGTTAACTTGCCAAATTTAGTTGACGCAGTACTCGACCTTAATATACGTGATTTTGAATATATGAAGCTAGACAGAGAGCGATATGATGATGGGTTAAGGAACTATGTTGTTCTGAGATGTGGAAATTTGTGTAAGCTCATGACCGGCATAGGAAATGTGAAGACACTTACGTTTTCTTCTAACACTCTCGAGGTAATCAAGTTTCTATTTTGTTTTTCTCTTGGAACATGAAATCATTATAAAGCCATGTTAGGTAAAGTAAAACTTTCTTAATCATTTTTATTTTCTTGTTACAGTTGTTTTTTATATGCTTTGAATCGATGCCAGCGTTCAACAACCTCAAAATGTTACGAATTAGTGGGAGTGTCCACCCAGTGGGATGGCAAGCAATGCCGGTTTTCTTACAGAACTGTCCACATTTAGACACTGTACAAATGGAGGTACCAACTTGTCAAAAAAGCATTACCATAGTCATAGATAGAGATCATTCTTCAAAGTCCCTTACTGTATCTTTTTTTTTTCTTTCAGTATCTCTGTGCTTGGGACTGCATTTCCCTGGAAGAGAAAGGTGGTTGGCTCATATCTTGTCCAGTGTAAAAGATACTGATTGAAATGTTTAGAGGAACAAAGAGAGAGATTGGAACGGTAAAGCATTTGTTGGAGTCTTTGTCGTGTTTGAAGGAGATGACGTTATTTGCCGGAAGGGATTATCCTACAGATATCTTTGATCTTGTTGTGAAGATGGTGAATCTATGCAATGGGAGTTACCGAGCTGTGGTGAAAAACGCTTCCTGGTGTGTGATTCGCCCGATATATGAAGTAGACTCGTAGTTTGAAATAATTGGAAAAGTAGGATATCTGAAATACCGAACAGAATCCGAAAACGTTGTATCAAATCCATACGAACTGAGATATGTAGGATATCTGAAAATACACCTATCACAATTAAAATTTTGAATAAATTATTTATTTTAAGATTTAATATCTAAAATATTCAAAAATATTCAGAATTATCTAAAATACTTGAAACACATCCAAAATAGGGATAAGTAGATATTCAAAAGCACTATAAAAATATTCAAAACATTAGAAATTACCTGAATTCCGCATCTAAATATCCAAACTGAACCAAAATTATATTAATTTGAGGTATTGATCATGTATTATTATAATTTATATGTTATATATTATTTTTAATTATGGATTTTGAGAGTTCTAAGAGCACCATCATTAATGTATCAAGTGGTCTTAAAGCCCCAAAAAACCATGTGAGAAAAACAAAATTCATTTTTCATATGAAAAATCGGCAACCGAAACTGAGATATCCATTCTCCCGCTGTCACACACTGGCATTTATTTTTAAATGTTGGAATTTAGTTACATAACTAAATTTTGTTGAGATATTAATTTATATTTATGAGAAATTTTTTATCAACGATGTTAATGCTTATCTTTAAATGTTGGAATTTAGTTACATAACTAAATTTTGTTGAGATATTAATTTATATTTATGAGAAATTTTCTATCAACGATGCTAATGCTCTAAGCTATATTAGGATTTTTAAAACTTTTATAATTTAAATGGGTATCCAAACTTGGAACGAATCTGCGCACAAAAAATTGAATCAGACCCAAACTGTTATTTATAAATTCCAAATGGTATGAATAGACTCAAAACAAATCCGAATTGATACTCGAATGCCTACCCTAACTTATTTTGTATTTAAACCAAATCAAACGAGTTTGTGTTAGAGTCAAAATTTTATAAGCTTTTAGACTGAATAAAATGGTTATTTAATATAAATAAAAATGTGGAAAAATATTTTTTGGTCTCTAAATAAATAATCTTATTAAATTTAGGCAAATAAAAAAAAACTCTCACATTAGAAACAAAAAGAATTTTTTTATATACAGAACAGATTTTGACCCACACATTTTAAATGCGAGATGATTTTTTGGTTAATACAAAGCTACTATGGATTTTTGGTTAGATTTTAATATTTAAGTTTTGATGTTTATAACAATTCTAATTTATTTGACGTCTCATATTATTTCTTTGTCCCATATTTTATATGTACTTTCAAAGAGTAAAATTAATTATTAGTGTTTTAAGTAATATTGATTTATTATATCAATTGGTCTTTTTGTTTGTCTAAAGACATTATTGTTGATTCAGTTGATAATTATCCCATACACAATTCACAATATGAATTATTTTGATGTTTTATAGGATCGTGCACTGATTTACATTCAAGAATGCTAGGGCGGTCGAGAACGACAGGGAGAGTGATGCAGAATGAACCCCTTTGTGGTAAAGGTTCGATTCCCCCTCCTCTAACAAATTTTTAAATAAAAAATGAGTTAACGGACGTTAATTAACATTTAAGGGAAATAACAGGTTTTTGCACAAAACGAATAGATTAGATATAAAAATTGAAATTTATAAAAGATGGGAGTATGTTTTGGCATTGTTCGGGTATGAATTGAACATATGGCCTTACTTTAGGTAGGAAGTGGCCGGAGACTTGTTTATTTATGATATATAAGGAGTCTTTATAAATGTGTTCTCTAAAGCTTTTTCAAGGGTTGATGGAATCAATGAAAGACTCGATGAGGCCAGGCCCAAAGCTCTTTTATCTAGGCTTCGAAAATTATAAAGAGGCTTTGATTGACATGCTTGGTCTTAATACATCGGCCCATTAAAGTAGACGAATAGGCGGCTCTGTCCCCAATTTCTCAATCGAAAAACCCTAAGAAGATCGTCGTTGGATCCAATCTGATCTCTGGGAAAGGAAAAAAATGTCGGCAGTAGGAACATCGAAAGGGATCTTGGAGATAGCCAAGTTCGGTTTCTACGTCGCTGTACCTATCGGTCTTATGTATACATTCGCCAACAACAGCACCAATATCAAGAAATTCATGGGAAATGTAATCTCTCTCTCTCTCTCTCATTGAATATCATCGTGTTCGATTAGAAAACATGTGTATATTATGATCTGACTTGTTTCCTTAAATGGATTCAATTATTTATTTTTTTGGTTTTGCAGCGATCATATGTTGTGTACCCTGAAGAGGCACCTCGACCTCCTTCACCCGAGGAGCTACGAGAGATGGCGCGAGAGCTTGTCCGTAAGAAGAACATCCACGGAGTTGATGACAAGTAAATAATCTCAGTATGATAAAGGTAATATGCAATGTTGTTGATTCCTTGTAAGATCATAAATGGGATGTGTAAACTCAATAATGAGGAAGAACATGCGTGTTTTGTTTGCTAAAAGAACCTTTTGTTACATATCTTGTGTTTACTTACACATCAATGATTTGAAAAACAACGGTAATAATAACAATGTTGGTTCTCAGTGATATTAATGCATCATATCTTGTGGTTCAACTATCTAGAGTGGGAAACCCTTTCATGAAGTCCATATTCAGATTGAATTCCATATTTCTCTATTCCCCTGCAACTTCTGATCAGTGATATTAATGCATCCATGAAAGACAAAGAAACCTCATTGTTTTCACTTTTTTGCCGTGTGTGAGGGAGATTATGGAGCCTCTTGCACTCTCTGACACTTGTTCGATCGCTCTTCCGTTTAAGACCAGTATTTTCTCTCCATTTCCACTTACTGTAATGTTTGGGCAGTAAGCAAGCGTGAGATATGTATAAGCTTCCACAGTAACAAAGACAAAAACACTCTCCTTGCCTTATAAAGAATGTCTGGACTTCAATTAGATTCCCTGCATCTGTTTAGTTTCATGTGTCTTAGACTTCCAAGTTCCTGACATACAAAAGATAGCTAGACATTTGTTTCGTGTAGAATACAGATAACAACACTAAATGAAAAACAACACATGGAAGGAAGTATAGTACCTGACATCTGGTCCATAGTGTTTCAAGTCTTAAGAGTTTGAAGACTGACTCTGGAGAGTAAGCCTCCCAAGTATTCGTGCAATTAGACGGCTCTGTTTCTTGTGTAATTTATGGTGCTATTCGCAAGGAGGATATCTATGGAACTATGCGGAGCTTCATGGCTTTTATGGATAGGGTATTGGCTTTGCAGGGTGATCTTTCCATTAAGAAAGTATCCCTAAAGTGTAAAAACTATGTTCATCCAGATTATCTGAATCGTTGGATACGCAACGTGCTACGTCGTGGTGTTTCAGACCTTGAACTTTTCATATTTGGTGAAGATGGTTGTGATGATCTTGATTATCTTCTGCCTCAAGAGATGTTCGTCAGTAGGACACACTAGTCAAGCTGAAATTAAGCGTCGTTCAGTGGTGGCCTGGAGCTGAAGGCACTTTCTTACCAAAGCTTAAAACCCTAGTTATTAGCCGAGATTTGCGCTGTAAGGATAAGCTTGAGATGCTACTTCCCGCTTTCCCTGTGCTCGAAGAGTTATACAGTGTCAAATGCAAGCCTTAAGAAGCTAAGTCTCCATGCCGAGGGTTGTGAAAGCATGACAGTACATGTTCCAACGAGCATGAGCCTTTCTTTCTATACTCCAAGTCTGCTTTACCTTGAGTATTTTGATGAAGTTGCCAGGGACTATCCGAAAGTTAACTTGACAAATTTAGTTGAGGCTGTACTCGACCTTAAGATACGTCATTATATAATGCTAGAAAGAGAGCGAAATGATGATTGGTTAAGGAAATATATTGTTATGAGATGTGGAAATTTGTGGAAGCTCATGAGTGGCATAAGAAATGTGAAGACACTTACGTTTTCTTGTGTAACTCTCGAGGTAATTATGTTTTTATTTTGATCTCTCTTGTAGCATGAGATCATCAAAGACATGTTAGTTATTATTAAAAAAAATTATTAATGTGGTGTTTTATCTTGTTTCAGTGTTTTTCTCTATGCTTTGAAACGATGCCGGTGTTCAACACCCTCAAAACGTTACGAATTAGAATTAGGTCCAGCAGCTCACGGGGATGGAAAGCACTGCCGGTTCTCCTAAACGACTGTTCCACATTTAGAAACTCTACACATAAAGGTACTAACCTGTCAAAAAAGCATTACCATATATAGAGATCATTCTTCAAATTAAGTCCCTTATTGTAGCTTTTGTGCTTTCAGCGTCTCTTTCTTTGGGACTCCATTTCACGAGAGGACAAAGATCTTTGGCTCACATCTTGTCCACTGAAAAAGATACAAATTGAAAGTTGTGGAGGGACAACGGGAGAGATGAAAATGGTGAAGCATTTGTTGGAGTCTTCCCCGTGTTTGAAGGAGATGAAGATATTTGCCTTCAAGGATTATCCTAAAGATATCTTTGATTTTGTTGTGAAGATGGTGAATCTCTGCAACGAGAGTTACCGAGTTGTGGTGTTCAACTTCTTGTGTGTGATTCATCGTATAAAATGAACCAGACTCGTAGTTTGAAATAATATTCTAGGAATAGTCTAAAGAGTCAACTGCTTGTTTTGGTATCTAAACCTGAAATAATATTTAGTTTAATCCTAGCTAATACGGACCAAAACAGGTTCCTTTACAATACATGTCAATTTTGAGAAGATTCATATATACAATAATGACTCAGATTTAGAGGTCCAGCGATCTTTTCTTTAAACTGATACATTATTTTTTTTATGTTTCATGTTAATAGAAGCGAGGTAATGTGGACTATTGGGAGATTAACTCCAGATATCTCTTTGTCTCACGAAAAACGCTCAAATCTCCCATCAATAAAATATAACTTTTTATTTATTTATTTTAAAATACGAAAATAGCTTAGATATATCTATAATCCTAACAAAATCACATAATTACATGATCTGACCACAGAAACCCAGCCCACCCAAACATGAACCCAGCCCACCCAAACACATACGGGTATAACCCTTTTCCTAAACATAAACTCTGCGTTTAGACAAAAAAGAGACAAAAAAAAATGTCGTGTCTTTCCCTTCTCTCTTCTCTTTCTCCTCGTGTTCTTTCTGATTTCCAGAAACAGCTACAAAATCGACAAACTCATCGTTTCTTCTTCTTATTCTTCTTCTTCATCTGTTCTAATCAAGACTTCATCTTCTGAATCGACATCCTTCATCCTAGTAAGTGATTTCTTGACCTTGATTTTCTTGTATTTTGTATTTTGGTCAGATAAAAATTGGGGAAAACTTGTAAATTATAGACGAAAAGTTTAGTAGGATCTTAGTAAACGAGATTGTAGTTTGAAATTGGGGAAAACATCTTGAAACTGTAGAATTAGTATAAATTGGAACAAAAACCAAGAGCTCACGATTTTTATGGGTTCTTTCTTACTGGATCCAATTGGTTTTCCTGGTTTATTGTTTGTGATATGAAACCAAAATCTCTTTGACTGTTAGGATAAATGTAAACTGAAATGGAGTAGGTGATTTATTGAGTGAATGAAAGGTTTGAGATAAGACAAAGTAATAATTCTAGATTATGCCTAAATGTGTGTTGTTGTGTTGTTTTTTGGATGTTCAGAGGAAGTAGATAATGGCAGGTAATTGTGGAGGAAAAAAAAAGACTACACAGAAAAGTGGGAAATCCACAACAGCTCATGTTGCTGAAGAGCATGTGGAAGAATTATCAGACGGAAACAATAGTGATGATCTATGTGAACCCCCCTCTGAGGTATAATATTCTTTTGGTTTTAGTTGAATAAAATGTCATTGGTTGTGTGTGTATTGGTTATACTTTAATTAAGTGCTACTGTTGTGTATTAGTTTTGAATAGAAGCTTTATTGATGTTGGTAGGAGTAATTGAGTTGTTGTGATTAACATCTTGTACAGGGAATGAAAGGCCTAAAAAGAAAGCGTCCATCTACTGGAGCTGGAAAGGCGGTATCAAATGGGAATGAGCCGGTTAGAGAAGAGACTAATCCAGTGAGAGGAACGACTGTAGTTTCGCTCTCACTTGATACCAAAACTGAAGGAATGTCTGCTGCTTCCTCCAATGTAATTTTTGCATTCATTTTAATCATTCATTTGATTAGTCTTACTAGTAGAAAATGACTGATACATATATATTTTGATTGTAGGAAAGGCAACCACCACAGCCCCTTGAAATGTACTTCAAGAACACACAGTACCTGAAGACTTGCAAGATTCAGACCAAGTGCCGTGTGAAGAAGACGGTTGATGTGATTAAGGAACTTAAGGAGGAGGTCGGCTGGTTCACAAGCCATCCTCAGTTTTATCATTTCTTCCACATGCCTGATGAAGAATTCCTGAAGCTCCAAGGAATGTGGATGTTACTGCTGCGCACCATTCGTATTGAAGGAGAAGATGCTGCATGGTTTGCGGTGAATGGTGTGCCCATCCGCTACTCTATGAGGAGCATGCCCTCATCTCTGGCTTGGACTGCCATGAGTATCCGAGTGGACATTTGAAGCTTGAGGGTACTAAGTTTGTGGATTATAACTTCGGTAATAAGAAGAAGATCACCATAGAAGATGTGAAGCAGAAGCTGCAATCTATGGGGACGGCATGTAACGATAGATTGAAGATGGCTGTCCTGTTCTTCCTTGGTCGGATTATCAGAGGTAAGACGGAGGATTCTGCAGCATTAAACCAGTTCATCTTAAGGATAGGGGACGATTTGGATGTTTGCAGAAAATTTCCTTGGGGTCGTCTAACATTTGAGGATGCAATAACGGAGATTAAGCATGTAATGGAGCTTTTGAAGGGTGAAGTGCACTATGCAACCGACTTTAATGGATTCATAATTCCATTAGAGGTAAAGCATACAATTTAGCAAGAAGTAAAATTTTTGTTATTTATAACCGAAAATCTGACACTGTGACACTTCATTTGTGTAGGTTTTGGCTTTTGAGCGTATTCCTAAGCTGGAGAAATTTTTTTGAATCTCTTCAGACGGCGCCAGTGGAGATTGTCCTAGGATGTGCAAGAGTCAGTTTACAAAGAGTAGAATGAAGGGTTATCCTTTGGAAGATACATATGCTGCGGTTGGAAAGACAAAGGTATATCTTTATTTTATTAAGTAGAAAATAGCAGAATATTTAAACTGATATTTCTGAATGTTTATTTTCAGGTTATTAACAGTGTGTTGGTTTCAATGGTGGATGAGGAAACTTTTCTGGCTCGTATCATTGATCTGGAGCCAGAGTATCACCGTGAGGGTAGCACAAGTGATAGGTGGAACTACTCGCTAAATGTGAAGCAGAAGAAGATTTGGTAGAAAGAACTTTATGAGTCAGATGTTGCTGCACGAAAGTTTACAAAGACGGAAGAGA
This sequence comes from Brassica napus, assembly GCF_020379485.1. NCBI lineage: Eukaryota > Viridiplantae > Streptophyta > Magnoliopsida > Brassicales > Brassicaceae > Brassica > Brassica napus. The sequence goes on from NC_063441.1 coordinate 9,776,241, forward strand.
AAGAAAAGGTGAAGATTGTAGAAGGTTCATCCTTTAATTATGGTTTGGAGTCGATGTTGAAAGGTGTGGAAAAGAGGATTGTGAAGGCCATGGAAGAAGGATTTTCTGGAATTAATTTAACGGTAGAGACAAAGCTGGAGGCTATGAACTGGATTATGGGTAAACTTGAGAAGAACCAGCGAGTTTTGCAGAAAAATGCCAAGAAAATAGAAGACAGGTTGACTTCTATTGAAAACAAGAGAAATGAGGGTGAGAAATATATACAGTGGAATGATTTTGATTATGGTAGAGATCATGGGAAGTATAGAGACATGGCTGAGGCAGAGAAAGATAAAGAGCAGGCTGAGACAGGGAAGAAAAACAGTGAGAAGGGTGAGAAAGACGAGGAAAACAGTGGGAAAGATGAGAAAGACGAGGAAAACAGTAAAAATAGTGAGAAAGACGAGGAAAACAGTGAGAAGGGTGAAGAAGAGGAAGAGCAAGAACCTGAAGTTCTACACGCACCCACAGGTTCTTGCTCTTCCTCTTCTTCACCCTTCTCACTGTTTTCCTCGTCTTTCTCACTCTTTTCACTGTTTTCCTCGTCTTCCTCATCATTCCCACTGTTTTTCTCGTCTTTCTCACCCTTCTCACTGTTTTTCTTCCCTGTCTCAGTCTTCTCTTTATCCTTCTCTGCCTCAGCCATCTCTCTATCCTTCCCATAATCTTTACCATAATCAAAATCATTCCACTGTCTATATTTCTCATCCTCATTTCCCTTGCTTTCAATAGAAGTCAACATGTCTTCCATTTTCTTGGCTTTTTTCTTCAAAACTCGCTGGTTCTTCTCAAATTTACCCATAGTCTAGTTCATAGCCTCCAGCTTTGTCTCTACCGTTAAATTAATTCCAGAAAATCCTTCTTTCATGGCCTCCACAATCCTCTCTTCCACACCTTTCAACATTGACTCCAAACCAGAATTAGAAGATGAACCTTCTACAATCGTCACCTTTTCTTTGTCTTCCGTCTTTGTAAACTTTCGTGCAGCAACATTTGACTCATAAAGTTCTTTCCACCAAATATTCTTCTGCTTCACATTTAGCGAGTAGTTCCACCTATCACTTGTGCTACCCTCACGGTGATACTCTGGCTCCAGATCAATGATACGAGCTAGCAAAGTTTCCTCATCTACCGTTGGAACCAACACACTGTTAATAACCTGAAAATAAAACATTCAGAAATATCAGTTTAAATATTCTGCTATTTTCTACTAAATGAAATAAAGATATACCTTTGTCTTTCCAACCGCAACATATGCATCTTCCAAAGAATAACCCTTCATGCTACTCTTTGTAGACCGACTCTTGCACATCCTAGGATAATCTCCATAGGCGCCGTCTAAAGATATTCAAAAAAATTTCCCCAACTTAGGAATACACTCAAAAGCCAAAACCTACACAAATGAAGTGTCACAGTGTCAGATTTTCGGTTATAAATAACAAAAATTTCACTTCGTGCTAAATTGTATGCTTTACCTCTAATGGAATTATGAATCCATTAAAGTCGGTTGCATAGTGCACTTCACCCTTCAGAAGCTCCATTACATGCTTAATCTCCTTTATTGCATCCTCAAATGTTAGACGACCCCAAGGAAATTTTCTGCAAACATCCAAATCGTCCACTATCCTTAAGATGAACTGGTCTAATGCTGCAGAATCCTTCGTCTTTCCTCTGATAGCCCGACCAATGAAGAACAGGACAGCTATCTTCAATCTATCATTACATGCCGTCCCCATAGATTGGAGCTTCTGCTTCACATCTTCTATGGTGATCTTCTTCTTATTACCGAAGTAATAATCCACAAACTTAGTACCCCCGAGCTTCAAATGTCCACTCGGATACTCATGGCAGTCCAAGCCAAAGAGGAGGGCATGCTCCCTCATAGAGTAGCGGATGGGCACACCATTCACCGCAAACCATGCAGCATCTTCTCCTTCGATACGAATGGTGTGCAGCAGTAACATACACATTCCTTAGAGCTTCAGGAATACTTCATCAGGCATGTGGAAGAAATGACAAAACTGAAGATGACTTGTGAACCAGCTGACCTCCTCCTTAAGTTCCTTAATCACATCAACTGTCTTCTTCACACGGCACTTGGTCTGAATCTTTCAAGTCTTCAAGTATTGTGTGTTCTTAAAGTACATTTCAAGGGGCTGTGGTGGTTGCCTTTCCTGCAATCAAAATATATATGTATCAGTCATTTTTACTAGTAAAACTAATAAAATGAATGATTAAAATGAATGCAAAAATCACCTTGGAGGAAACAGCAGACATGCCTTCAGTTTCGGTATCAAGTGAGAGCGAAACTACAGTCGTTCCTCTCACTGGATTACTCTCTTCTCTAACCGGCTCATTCCCATTTGATACCGCCTCTCTAACTCTAGTTCTACTGGAGACTCAACCTCCAGTAGATGGACGCTTTTTTTTAGGCCCTTCATTCCCTGTACAAGATGTTAATCACAACAACTCAATTACTCCTACCAACATCAATAAAGCTTCTATTCAAAACTAATACACAACAGTAGCACTTAATTAAAATAAAACCAATACACACACAACCAGTGACACTTTATTCAACGAAAACCAAAAGAATATTATACCTCAGAGGGGGTTCACATAGATCATCACTATTGTTTCCGTCCGATAGCTCTTCCACATGCTCTTCAGCAACAGGAGCTGTTGTGGATTTTCCACTTTTCTTTATAGTTTTTTTTTTCCTCCACGGTTACCTGCCATTATGTACTTCCTCTGAACATCCAAAAACAACACAACAACACACATTTAGGCATAATCTAGAATTATTACTTTGCCTTATCTCAAACCTTTCATTCACTCAATAAATCACCTACTCCATTTCAGTTTACATTTATCCTAACAGTCAAAGAGATTTCAGTTTCATATCACAACAATAAACCAGGAAAACCAATTGGATCCAGTAAGAAAGAACCTATAAAAATCGCGAGCTCTTGGTTTTTGTTCCAATTTATACCAATTCTACAGTTTCAAGATGTTTTCCCCAATTTCAAACCACAATCTCGCTTACTAAGATCTTACTACACTTTTCGTCTACAATTTACAAGTTTTCCCCAATTTTTATCTGACCTAAATACAAAACACAAGGAAATCAAGGTCAAGAAATCACTTACCAGGATGAAGGATGTCGATTCAGAAGATGAAGTCTTGATTAGAACAGAAGAAGAAGAAGAATAAGAAGAAGAAACGATGAGTTTGTCGATTTTGTAGCCGTTTCTGGAAATCAGAAAGAACACGAGGAGAAAGAGAGGAGAGATGGGAAAGACACGGCAATTTTTTTTTTCTGTCTCCTTTCTGTCCAAACGCAGAGTTTAGGTTTAGGAAAAGGGTTATACCCGTATGTGTTTGGGTGGGCAGGGTTCATGTTTGGGTGGGTCGGGTTCGTGTGGTCGGGTCATGTAATTATGTGATTTTGTTAGGGCTATAGATGTATTTAGCCTATTTTCGTATTTCAAAATAAATAAATAAAAAACTATATTTTATTGATGGGAGATTTGAGCATTTTTCGTGAGTCAAAGGGGCATCTGGAGTTAATCTCCAAGTTATGCAGATTTTTTGATTAAGTACACATATGCACACAGAGGGAGGATTTCACTGTAAGCAAATTTCGGGATCAGTTATGAGTGACCAAGCACAAAATGAGCTGCACTATGCCATGCGTTAAGACATTATGTGATAGGATTCATCATCCTACCACACACTAAAATTCATAGATATGAAAAAGGATGAATTACTCACCAAGAAAAAATATAAACTAGATCTTGATCCGCGCAACTGCGTGGGTGTTTGATTTCATTTTTATATATGTTAAAGTTTTTTTTCTACATCGATAATGGTAAATATTCTAAACATCAACCATATTTTTAAACGTTTATAGTTTTTGGACAGAATAATGTCAACATGTATGGTCTTCTTCTTCTTTTACTTCTTCTACCATTTTTACAGATAAATTCATAATTTTTAAAGTCATATATTTATTTGTACGTACTCCATAAAGCTTTATAATATATATTTAAAATTATTTTTCACAAAAAAATGTATATCAGAAAATAAAGTTGCACATTCTATTCATAAATTTAGATTGAAAAGTAAACTATGCAGTTATAACAAAAAAGTAAAATTATAATTTTTATAAAATATTATGATATAAATTTCAACTATTCATACTAAAACAGTATAGGGTTGGATCATAAATCTTTTTAATTCCAAAATTTTAGAACCTCTTAAAATAAATTTAAAACTTTGTAATTATAATTTCTTTTAAAAATATTTTGTTAAAAAAGTTTATCCAATGTTATTGTTTATTCCTAGAGTTTGACCTGTAACCGTCTGAAGAGCTTGGGAGGAAAGCTTGAGATTTTGAAGCTGCGAACTATGAACTCAAATTGAATAACTAGGCAAAACTTTGAAAAAATTAGGAAAACTTCAACTGATTTGGTTATTATAACTGTTTAGGACTTAGTAAACTTTGACTGTTTGATTGTATAACTATGAACAGTCCAGTAAAAACTTCGAATGTTTGATTGTTCGGTTTTTCTATGGAGTGCATGTTCCAGAGGAGGAAACTGAAGCCATGCAATCGATGAAGATGCACTTTCTTCCAACTGAGTATGTGAAAGTAATTAAGATTTCATCAAAGTGTATATTAGTAAGGCGATAAGTCTTCTAACGAAAGAGCTGAATCGGACAGATCAGTGGACTAGTTCTACACGCACCCACAGTTTATAGATTTTTTTTCATTTGAAAAACACACAATACAAGTGGATAGGAATGTGGACGTTTGTTCTTCTGAAATATGAAGTTCAGAAAGAAATGGAGTTATGGTTCGTTGTCAATGGCGTTCCAATCTAATGCTCACTCAGAGAAATGGGTCCCATTTTTCTACTTTATAATTGTATTTAATACTACTAGAAATATATTATCTATATATATCCTAGTTTTTATTTTTTGATAAATATATATATATTCTATTTTAGTATTATATAATACGTAACTCTATAATATTATTGTTCATATTTCTTATTCGGTATTAATAATATATAGTGATTTGTTTAACACATTTTACTTTGTTATTCATTTATATTATGTACTAATATATTTTCGAGTTAGGTAGAGTAAAATAACAATATGAAATAATCAAATAGATAACCTTCTGCAAAATACGTTTTTTCTTTAATTTATATAGTTTGCTATAATAAATTTTTAAATTTTATTTATATATATAATAGAGAATATATATGCTTAAGATAGTTTATATTACGTACTAATATATTTTCGAGTTAGGTAGAGTAAAATAACAAGTAAAAACACTGTTTTGTTTAAATAATATATCCTTATTATTCTATTAAATTTTATACATAATATCATCAATTATATTATTTTAGTAAATTTTATTGACATATGATATTTTTTGGATGTTATGATATTAAGTTTTCATTTTTATTTTTAATTAAGATTTCAAAATATTTGATTGCTTTAGCTTCTACAACATATATAGTTTTTTTGTGGTCATTTCAAAAAGTTATTCCTTATCATCTATGATTTTTATCTTTCGTAAAATAAGAAATATTATCATTTTGAGTTCAAATATTTATTTTCAAAATTTTTTATTTTGTCAAAAAAACTTGGAAAGATTACACGAATTATGAAGTTGTTTTTGTTACTACATTAATAAATTAAAATATTTGAATTTTTGGTAATATTTTCTAAATTAATCTCAAAATATTTTGTTGTAATTAAAAAAATAAAATTAAAAATTAATTTTTCATTAATATTTTAAATGAATTACTAAAATTTCTTAGTTTTCTAATAACATATTTTTAAAATAGTATATGAACTAAAGCTTATTATATACTATTATATTTTTGTACATAAACATCTGAAACAATATATTGTTGAGAGTTTCAAAATAAATAAAAAGATAATACAAAAATTTAACCTATGTTAATAAATTTTTTATAGTAAAAAATATTATATAGTTTACGAATTTTAACACATTTTAATGATGAATGATAATTAATTTTAATTTTTTTAATTAATTTACCTATTTAATATAATTTTATCATATTTAATTCAGATAGCACTTCTATTTTATATAACACATAATATAATTATATAATTTATACAAAATAGTATATAATTTTATTTTCTTGTTTTATAATAAAATTTAAGTTAACTTTGATTTATAACAATATAATATTACTAATTACGAAATTAATTAATATATTATTTTATAAAATTATTTAAGTTTTTAAGTAAGATTTTGATAGATTTTTTTTCCACAGATTTTATATAATTAAAAAAATAAAATTTAAATTTATAGTCTAATTATTATTAATGTAAATAATCAAATATGTCATATTAACTAATTTTTAAGTGGTCCCACTACGACTTATTAATGGTAGATAAAAATAGGGCCTTTAATTAATAGATTAGATATGAACTAAAGTTATATACTATTATATTTTTGAACAAAAAATTTTAAACAATATATTTTTGAGTGTTTCAAAATAAATAAAAATATAATATACAGTTGTAGATATAAAAGTTTAAGAGAAATTCTCAACGATTTCTTTTTTTAAGTTTTTGTCACGAAAATAGCACTCAATGAAGAAAATGACCAAAATAAGTTTTATTAAAGAGTAAAAATATATTTTTACCGTAGGGTTAACTAATCTAGACTTAGGGTTTAGAGATAAGGGGTGGAGTTTTGGGAACATGGTTTTAAAAAAATAAAAAAAATTAAAATTAAAATTTTCAAAATAAAAAGGGCTATTTTGGTTATTTTCGTTCTTGAGGTCTATTTTTGTGACAAAACCTTAAAAACAATTATTTGAGAGAATTGCCCAGAGTTTATCCTATATTAATAAATTTATTTTTGTATAAAAATATTATATAGTGTACGAATTTAATCCAATTTAATGATGAATAATAATTTATTTAAATGAAACAATTTTAATGGTTTTTGTTAATTTACCTATTTAATATAGTTTTATCATATTAGTTCAAATAGCAGTTCTCTTTTTATATAATACATAATATAATTAAAAATTTTAACATTGATTTATAATAATATAATATTACTAATTACGAAATTAATTAATATAATATTTTATAAAAATATTTAAGTTTTTTAAGTAAGATTTTGTTAAATTTTTTTCAACAGATTTTGTTATAATTAAAAAAAAATATAGTTGATTTATTATTAATGTAAATAATCAAATATGTCATATCAACTAATTTTTAAGTGGTTCTACTATGACTTATTAATGGTAGATAAAAATAGATCCTAAATTAATAGATTAGATTTGTATAGACGTTTTGTTAGGAAAAAAAATTAATGATTTGTTCTAAAATTTTATAAACTAAAATATTAGTAATAGACTAAAAGTATAACATTTTTTTTGTAACTTTAAGTATAACATTTTTAGAAGATTAACAAACAATAAATTAAAATAACTCATTGTGGACATGATTTTATGGTTCCTTGTTGCTTAATGAAACAATAAAACAAAAAACAAAAAACAAAAACAAAATCACCAAGTTCATATGTTTCATTTTTCAAGTTAGCTCTACAACCCATGCAATTTGAAAGATTATTAAAATCGTCACGTATAAACTTATAAACAATCTTATTATCAAATAGACCTTTGCGGTCGCTTGTATGACTGAGTCAATGCCATCACTTGGCATTTTAAACTTCAAGTACATGATCTTTTCAACTAAAGGTATAATCTTCTTTATTTTGTGCATTTAATTAAGATATTACTAACATAAACATGGTAGCAACAAATAACTCCCAACATAATGCAACTTCAGGGATGCCGGTGTAATCAACATTTTACCATTTCAAACTTCGAGATAATGAAAGCTACAATTTAACATGGTAACAATATAATAATTTAAACGGCAACCAACGTAATACGACTTTCAGAGAACACGGTTGAATAAGTTTTACCAATTCAGATCTTAGATGACTAAAGCTACATGTTGGAGTTCTTTAGATTAAGGAATCAATGTAGCAGATATATACGTATTGACGTGTTCAACACCCAAAATCTTCTATAAATTGAACTTCTTTTCTCACAAGTTTCTCACATCTTCATTGGAACCAAAAAAAAAAACAAAGAGATTAACAATAATTAATCCTTATTTTCTTCAGAATATACTATATACACATACACTTGGCAATGAAGAGTCTCTCTTGTATTGCAGTTCTATCTCTCTTGGCTTTGACACTTCCATTAGCCATTGCTTCAGATCCAAGCCCCCTTCAAGATTTCTGCGTTGGCGTCAATTCACCAGCAAGTGGAGGTATGCATGATTTCTTAAATTCTTGAATATATTTTTATGCTAATTTTTGCATTACTTATATTTTTAAACCATTTTCAGTGTTTGTGAATGGAAAGTTCTGCAAGGATCCAAGGATCGTTAACGCAGATGACTTCTTTTCCTCAGTACTCAACAGACCTGGAAATGTAAATAACGCTGTTGGGTCCAATGTGACAACTGTCAATGTTAACAACCTTGGTGGATTGAACACCCTTGGAATCTCACTTGTTCGTATAGACTATGCACCCAACGGTCAGAACCCACCTCACACTCACCCACGTGCCACTGAGATCTTGATTGTCCAACAAGGAACCTTGCTTGTAGGGTTTGTCTCTTCAAACCAAGATGGAAACCGTCTTTTCGCCAAAACGCTCAATGTTGGTGATGTATTTGTGTTTCCAGAAGGACTCATCCATTTCCAGTTCAACCTAGGACGAACTCCAGCGGTTGCAATCGCTGCGTTGAGCAGCCAAAACGCAGGTGTTATCACGATTGCTAACACAGTGTTTGGGTCTAACCCAGCTATAGACCCGAATGTTCTTGCAAGGGCATTCCAGATGGATGCTAATGTCATCAGGGATTTACAAAATAGGTTCTAATAAAATAAGAAATGTCGTACTTGGAATTGCTTTATGTTACGTTCTTTCTTCAGAATAATGATTACAAAAATCAGTATGATGTATGATGTTGTTTGCTTGTTTTTATCTTTTAAGTATTTTCAGTGAATAAATAATCTTGTGCCAAAGGTCAGGTGGCTAATTAGTTTAGAACTTTATATTAGTATTGAACATGTTGTGCCTAAGGTTCACGAGGCTTTAAACAAACAGTAAACTAATGCTGTCTTCTGAAACTAATATATAATTATGATTTATAAATTTATATAAATAGTTTGAAAACAATAAAGATTTTTTGTATCATTAATAACTTTTTCACTAGGTTCCATAATTCTTTTCCAGAAAACTTAATCAGCATTGGCTATATTTAGTAGAAATTAACTAATCAGACTCATCTGAACTAAATATTGTTGCACAATCAGTCATTCAGAAACTTCCAATATTTTATTAGGTAAATATATGATGTTTCGGTAACTGGTTGAGTACCTATAACCACAGTTAAATGTCTTAAATATTTCAAGAAAAAAATTTCCAGCATCTAGGTTTTTTTTTTTTTTTAAATCAAAAGCTCCATATATTATTAAGAAGTTTTCAAGAGGTTGGCTTCAAGAGTCATCCAACTTGGAAGATGAGTGTTTACATGGGAGGATGGTAAACCAGAGGATGGTAAACCATGAGAATGAGATTATTTTGCAATGCTATTGGTTCGAAATTTTAGAGAACGATGAATAAAAGATATGGACCAATAAGTAAACATAGAGCAAATGAGATGAAACTTATCAACTTCAGCCAACAAGAATGGCCGGTCGTCTTCTTTTTCTTTTCTTCTAAGTTCTAAGAGATTAACTAGTTGTAGGCAGTCAGTCTCGGAGGTCATCAAAAATAGTCCAGCCGTATAGGGAATTTCATGGTCCACAGCAGTGCTTGGAACTCTGCATGTAGAGGAGTTAAGACTCGGTTACTAGAACCATAAATCGCTGTCTCATCCTCGGACATCAAGACCAGAGCCCTCCACCGAAGTAAATGTCGTTTATACCGCACGAGCATCGAGCCCGAGGGGGGGGGGGGGGGGGGGGGGGGGGGGGGGTGGGGGTTGAGGGATAGATGAGGTATCTTCATCATCATCTTTAATCTACTATCTGGGCCTGACGCCAACTTTCTGCCTCAGAGGATGCAATCTGGATAGTTTCCAAAAGGGAAATTTCCTTTTCGTTGAATTTTTTTTCGTTTCAAACTTTCTAGATGTACCATATGATCCAAGGCACAAAGGCAACGAGAGAACCCAGAACTCCTAATTCTGTTGTGCGCCATAGAAGGTGATCAAGGTTGCTATATATCTAAGTGCACGAGAATAACCCCTGAGAATGAGAAATGTTCAATAGTGACCAAGCTTGGACGAGAGAGGACATTAATTCAAAGAGCATATGTTTACGTGTTTCTTCTTCTACGCCACAGCGTGGGCAGGTACTGTCAGTGCCGCAATGGTGGTCAGAGAGCGAACTACAAACCGGAACATAATTGGATATCGCTTGCCAAAATAATGTTTGATCTTTTTGGTTGTCTTCATCGACCATACTTTGGCTTTCAGGCCAGTGGTGCTAGGTTATATGATTTGATCCGGTTCAAATACTTCTATTGTTTCCATAGCTAGGTCATATCCTGATTTGAAGCTCCTGATTTGGTGAGGTTCCAATAGAAGCTGCTGAGTCGGGGTGTGCGCGAGGGTCTAAGGCTGCGGATGAGTGGAATGTCGCGAGGAACCAGCAGTTCCGGTAAGGTTTCAAGTTTCCATTCCTAAGCAAGGATGGTTTTATCAAATAAATGCGCTGGTTTAAGAAAATTATAAAATAAAAATATTAAATTATAAGTATAACATTTTTAAAAGTTAACAAACAATAAAATTAAAAGAACTCATTGTGGAGATGGTGGTATGGTCCCTTGTTGCTTAATGAAACAATAAAACCAAAACAACAAAAAATCACCAAGCTCACATTTGACATTTTTCAAGTCAGCTCTACAACGCATGCAATTTGAAAGAATATTAAAATCGTCACGTATAATTATGAACAATCTTATTATCAAATAGACCTTTGCGGTCGCTTGTATAACTGAGTTGTTATAATAACTCTATCATTGCCATCACTTGGCATTTTAAACTTTAAGTACATGGTCTTTTCAATTAGCCATATAATTTTGTTTATTTTGTGCATTTTAAGATATTACTAACATAAACATGGTAGAACAGAATCTATATTATAATGATGGAGTTTTTGCTCTCTCTTAAGGGTGTCCACCTCAGCAGTTCATTTATTTTGATGAGATTTATCTTTATGCTTTCGTTTTAATATATTATCTATTCGTAAAAATTTACAATAAATATCACTTAGTGCAGCGGTTTACACATCTTTAAAAAGACTAACAACCCGGGTTCGAATAGAAACCATGGGTGTTTTGTATGTTTTTATGATTAAATTTAACTAAATGCAATTATGATTTTTACAACTCGTCTTCCTCTTTAGACTTTTAGATTTTCTGCAATATTGATTCCGACGGCTCATAATTTTTCACGAGTTATACATTAATTTCTTTGTTTTGCCATTTTTCTTGAAAACATCATAAATCTGTATATATACTACTCGATTATAGGATGAAACGAGTAAAAATTAATTTATTTTTAAGAATATTGATTTTCGAACCGAATCAGTCTAAATCGTCACCGTTGGTGCCCGAGTAACGTTTTCTGGTGATTTTACGGTCCTCGGCGATGAGTTTTCGAAAAGGGTTGTTTAATGAATTAATGGTTGTTGGGTCATTTTAATTAACTCACGGCATATCGGACTCAATTTCTACATAAGCCTTAAAAGGTAAGGCTGACGTCAGATAGGCCCAAAGAAGCCTCCTAATCGTCTATTCCTTTTCACCGTCTCTAAGCTAGGACCTAGAGTTCTTCCACTTCGTCGCTTAACTCTCACCTCAGTGTCGCGTATCATTGCAACTCTTTTAATTGATAGAATTTCATAGTCCTACAGAAAACTTGATTAATATAACTATTCTTTGTTGTTTGTTCTACTTTCTGAAGTTGTCCACTAAGACATGTATGCCATGGAGGGATTCACTAATTTTCCAGACTTCAAATCCGAATTAAAACACATTGGTAGTTTCAAGGAGGAGGTGAACAAAATCGTTTACACAGCCGACAACTACAGGAACAACAAATGAAAAACACAACTTCTTGGACGGAATAAAAGGGTTCGCATAGACCTGAGATGAGCTCATGGAGATTAATTTTTTATTTCTGTTAAAAGATCTCGCCTAGATCATATTTATAGGGTTATGTATATTTTCTTGCTCTATGTCTAATAAAAGGTTTCACTATTGTTTGGAGTTTCTAAACCGTGGTAGATAATTATTTTCTTATACTTGCACAGCTTGCGGATTTACCGGATAGCTAATGAGGATGGAAATTAGTCAGCGTATTAGATGTTGAATCTCAGCGGATATATGGTTCTATGTCCGACATATTTATGGTGAAAATATTGCTAGATGTCAAATTCATGAAGATAAATCGGAAACTCTTTTAGACGTCCACACATAAGATGTGAAATATCAACACATAAGAAATCACCTGTTATTTTCATATCAACCTAATCGATCTATTAACTATTATAATATAGATTATATACAACACGGAAAAACAAAAGTTAAAAAAAAATCATACATAAAACTACACAATACATCTAACGTGCCCGACTCCGCGTTTGCGCGGGAAGCTATACCCCTAGTGTTTTAAATAACTCCCAACATAATACAACTTCAAGGATGCCGGTGTAATCAACATCTTACCATTTCAAACTTCTAGATAATGAAAGCTACAATTTAACATGGCAACAATATAATAATTTAAATGGCAACCAACATAATACGACTTTCAGAGAACACGGTTGAATAAGTTTTACCAATTCAGATCTTAGATGATTAAAGCTACATGTTGTAGTTCTTTAGATTAAGGAATCAATGTAGCAGATATATAGATTAAAGCTACATGTTTTTATCATTTTTTATTTTTATTTTTTTTGTAACACTTTTTTTTGTAACACTTTTTTTTGTAACACTTTTGTTTGTTTTTATCTTAGCTGAAGTTTTTTCAGTGAATAAATAATCTTGTGCCAAAGGTCAGGTGGCTTAGTTTATAACTTTATATTAGTACTGAGCATGTTGTGCCTAAGGTTCATGAGGCTTTATACAAACAGTGAACTAATGTTGTCTTCTGAAACTAATATATAATTATGATTTATAAATAGTTACAAAACACTAAAGATTTGTTGTATCATTAATAAAATTTTCACTAGGTTCCATAATTCTTTTCACGAAATCTTTGTCAGCATTGGCTATATTTAGTAGAATCTAGTTAGACTCATCTGAACTAAATCATGTTTCACAATCAGTCATTCATAAACTTCCAACATAATTTGACGTTTCGGTAACCAGTAACTGGTTGAGTACCTAGAACTACGGTTAAAAGTCTTAATTAATTCAAGAAAAAGTCCTCCAGCATCTAAGTAATGATATTACTTTGGTTTTTTGGATTACAACTTGGATACACATATTTTGGATATTCGACTCTAGATTATAATAGAAGGCTTACAAGCTTTAGCTCTGGTCACCATTTTTCCTTTTCTTCCTCATGTCTTTTACCCAGTTTTTTTTTTGTATATTAGTAATATTAGTCGAGTTCTTCCTAAACATCAGCAAAAAAATACAACGAATACGTCTTATTTTGTAATAGTATATCTGAATTCGAACATTTATGAAAGAGGGAAAATAATTTTTGCTTAAATCCGTGCTACAAGCTATTGCAACGTATGTAATGTCTTGTTTCGCTCTACACAAGATTTTTTTTCTTTTTGAAACACAAACTTCCATTAATACTCAAAACAGAGGTTAGGTGGTTGCCATAACAGCGTTAGCCAGTTACAGCACTATCACCTTATAAGCCATGTTTTGCCAAGCTGTCTGCTACAAAGTTAATTTGAAGCGAAATCCAATTAAAAGATATGGGTCAACACATTCAGCCCAAAAGAAAAATTACAGATACGATCCATAGATCTTTATGACTGTGTTTCCTTCAGTGATGGCTTTGATAAGCTGTGAGGAGTCAGATTCACACCTCACTTCTTTGATTCCTATGATATAGAGCAGTTGGATGTTATAACAGTCTGTGTTCGCATGTGAAAAGTAAGGAGGATCTGGTGTGCAGGTTGAAGAAGTTCATGTACAGACTAAAACAGTCTCCCATACAATGAAAAAGGAACAAAGATACATAAGGAAATTTTATGATTTGTCCGTTTGTTTTTCATACTTAAATATACATGAATCAGTATATCTATTGATGTACGTCGATAATATGCTGTTAGTGTTACACCAAAAAAAATGCTATTAGTGTCGAATAATTTAATGGGGGATCAAGAAGCTAAAGCATGCAAGGCTTCATGGCTGAATTTGAAATGAAGGATCTAGGAGCTGCAACTAAGATCCTTAGAACTGATATTATTAGGGACATAGAAAAATGGGTTCTAAAATATCACAAAAAGTACATTGAGAAAGTACGTACGTACCTATGACGTTCCACATGAGCAAAGCAAACACGATAAGTACGTTTTTGGGTTCAAATATGTCAATAATGCACAATTCATAAATAAGGCCTCTAGCATATATAAGTTTGATGAGTAAATTTTCTTATATGCAATAATGCCAATGCAGTAGGATCACTCAAGTATGTCATGGTAGGTTAGAGGCCTTATTTAGCACACATGATGGGTGTGATTAGTATATTTATGAATTGTTTAGGAAGGCTGCACTGGAAAGTGGTAAAGTGGATACTAATATAACTAAAAAGAACTTTAAGATTAAGTCTGGCATTCACTAGAAACTCAAAGTTTATGGAAGAAGGATTTCCATATGCATACTAGCTACTGATCTCAAAAGAATATGATCTGTAACATGATAATTCTAGGTTGGATATGTAAAATATAACATAATTCGATAACATAATAAGATAATAATATTTTAAAAATCTTGTGCAAATATATGTTCCAGATAACATAAATTAATAACTAACTAGGTAGTAACCCGCGCTTTGCGCGGAGTGAGATAGATGGTTAAATTTAATGTTTTATATTATACTAAGGGATTAATGTAGGAATGTTGAATTTGTAATCCGGTCTGGTTTCAGTTTATTCTCTTAAGTGTGGAGTAAAAGAATTAAAATTTCTTCATATTGCTTTGTGTTACCATTCATTCATACCAAAAATATAGTTTTTGAATACATAACATCAGTTGGTTTTATATGGATGTATGATTATTCGGTATGAATCGCATGAGTGGTTGAGTGAGAAAATGATAAGAATCTTCTAACTTCCCTTGTGAAAGGAATGAATCAAACTGATTCGCCAGATCTTAACATAGCAGATTCGTCATTTAATAAAATAAATAATCAAAAAATTTCTACAATTTTAATAAAATAAACTAATCGCATGAGTGGTTATGTTCTTACAATTTTCTAATTAACTCTATATACTCAATTTGCTTATATGATACCTCACACTCGTAAAAAAAAATAGATAGTTTAAGATGCAAAAAAATATTTATTTAGTGAATATAATATGATCAAATATTTAAAATATATCATTTAATAAAATAAATAATCAAAAATTCATCTTTGCGCTGGCGCGCGGATCAGGGTCTAGTCTTATCTTTATTATACGTACATTATTATATATAATAGTTAGAATTATGTTCCGATTATATGCATGGAAAAAAGTAAAAAGTAACATATAAAACATATACAATATAAAATAACGTAACGGCCTAAAATTATATGATATAACTAATTTTAGCACAATCTTATAACTAACTTATACTATATAGAGTTGATTATTAAGATACCCAAGAAGCCGTGTCATCCACTTCCCTGTCTCCACTGTCCCTGCCAATGCATGCACACGTCGTGTATAAATCACGATCCATCCCTAGAAACTTTGAAGATTGACACAAAAGACAATAGCTAAGCTTCCTCTCACACTCCTTACACAAACACATATGCTTACATGACAACAACAAAATACATTCCTCTCTCACTCCATAAAACTGCACATCATCGTCGTCGTTGTACTGTTTCCCCCATTGAACCAAGCATGTCATCCACTTTCCTGGCTCCACTTCGTTCGATGCTATCTCTTGGTCGAGCGTGAGTTCCCTCCGGAATTTAGTTGAGAGCAGCGATCATGTACTCACTGCACTTTGCACGTTGTTGCCCTAGCTCAGCTTCCATTGCTATTTGTTCGATACGCACCTCAAGTAAAGCTTCTCTTTTTTTTATATCATCTCGAGTTCCTCGTCTTTCTCAGGGAGTTTCTGAACAACTATTTTCTCTATGAGGGATAATGTCTTCTATTGATTCTATTGACTCATCTGGATCTTCTCGAGCATCGCATGAGTAGCTAGTCTCCATGTTAAAGAGAACCTGTTAAAGAGAAAACAAACCAATAGATCTAAGAAGCTAACACAATAGATGAATCATCCAAGGATAATGTTCATTACGCAAAAATCGTTTTGTTAACCAACTTCAAAACGTGATAACTCACAACAGAACTGAGTTGTAATAACTCGCAAGAGAACCGAGTTGTGATAACTCACAACAGAACCGAGTTGTGATAACTCGCAACAGTACTATAAGATGAAGGTGAAGGTGATAACTCGCAACAGAACCGAGTTGTGTCTCTACACGAAACTGATCGAGGAAGATGGAAGCTCAAGTACTCTTCGAGCAGCAACATTTCTCGTCTCTATATTATATTTAGCATGATGAAGGTGAAAAAGCTATGAGTCCGTAGACATGAAAAAGCCATGAGTCTATAGATATGAAAAAGCCATTTAATATAAACCGAAAAAGAATCAAAAAAGGAAATAAATTATGGTATTAAAGTCAACGCTTTTGTGAGAAGCCCTCACAGCGCGACACGTATGCAAAATTGAGAATAAAGCCTTCTCATGCATCCATGTCAAAATAACCAAGAGAGAATTAAGGAAAGTGTTAAAAAATGCTTCTCATTTAATATATAGGGGATGCATATAAAATTTATATAAATGTAAAACAAATATCATATTATTTGTTTTCTTATCCATAATGACGTCCATCTTTAATTGTTCTAAACACTTTAACATTTGATATTAATTTTTTTTATTTGACACCTAAACATGCATCTACATTTAAAGTACAGATATACACTAAATAATCGAATAAAAACAAAATGAAATTTGTATTTGTAAAATTTAACCAACATATACCTTCAAAATTTAATTTTTCTTCTTAGTTTTATATGAAAATGCAATTCAAAAAATATAAATCTACAAAAAATTATATAAATTAATAATTCTATAAATTAATAAAATATTATAATATTAATATTAATAATTTACTGAGATTTTTTGTTGTATGTATTTCAAATTTGAGGAAACACTATCAGTTGGAGATCGAGACTTCAACACATAGTAGTACTATCTACTACTGAATCAGAATGCATGGTTCTGATAGAAGCTTACAAGGAGGCTTTGTGGTTAAAAGGTAGATTAGTGATTTGGGTATAACACATGAGAATGTAAGTGTGGTTCTCAAAACTCGTAGAGTGATTTTACACACAAAAAAAAAAAAAACTCGTAGAGTGATTGATATACACTTAACAAAAATGATAATTTTGTTAGAGAACTAAGCACATCAATACAAGGTTGTACTTCATCAGAGATGTTATTGAAAATGAAGATGAAGATGTTTTTCTATAAAAGATACATACTACAAAAAATCCGAAGGACTAACTAACAGAGGGAATACATGGGAAGAAGTTAGAGCAGGGGCGAGTGAGCCTCAAAGTTCTTGCCTAAAAATTCATAGGATAGCGAGAAAGTTTTATGTTGACTGGATCATGGCGCATGAAAAAGAAGAAAGCAAGGGATAAACTATCAGGTAAAGAAAATCGTCATGACAAATTTAGTTTAGGTATTTCTCTTGTGTCTGCGCAGCTAGAGTAGTTGAGGAATCTGCAACTATAGTTGAGCAGAAGTAACACATCGAAAAGACACTCACTTTAAGTAGTCATTAGAGTAGGTGTGAAAAGGGATGTGTGAATCTTTAAAGGTCCATAAATGAGGAATCGCGAACCTCAGGTTTTAACAATGAAAGTTGGGAATTACAAAGAATAATATGCAAAGGAGTCATATCAAGACACATGAGCTGAGCTTCTTACCAGAGTATTTTGGTGGAACTGGTGAAAAGGCTAACACGATCAATAACTATCATTGAAGGAAGATGTGATATTCAAGTTCAAGAAGAAAAGGAAGCTAGACTGGTAACAAAGATTTTCACAAGAAGTCAAATGTGGAGAATGTGAATCTCCGACTATATTTTGTCAAAAATCTGGACAGTTATCAAAGACCAAACGTCTACTTGGGTTGAATGCATATTTCGAAGAGAGGAAAAAAAGAAACGGAAGGATATGGACCGAAAGTTATGACATACGACATATATATAAGACAAAACAAATGCGGTTTAAGGATTTTATTATACAAGTAAAAGCACTTCCAACAATAAGAATTTCCAAGTTTAAAAAAAATAAGTATTAATATTTTAGTAAATTATAGTTAGACAATTAAAAGTAGGGCTGTTCAATATGGTAAAATCGAACCGTACCGAACCGAACCGAACCGAACCGAACTAGACAATATGGTTTGGTTTTGGTATATACCATATAAACCGAATGGATATAATTTTATAAAAATCGTAGAATTTGGATATGGTTTGGTATATAACCGATTAAACCGAATAAACCGAAAAAATCGATTAAAAGTAGAAACATGTAAATATGTATCTATTTTATAACAATACATGAAAATCTATTTGTTACATAAGTTAAATTTGTGTTAATAACTATTACCATAATTTTATAGTAATAAAAAACCTTAATTTGTAAAACGTTTGAACTATAACTAAATAACAATACATCGCAATTCAAACATCTTATTTTCTAAGTCTTTTTTGATCTTTTTGATTTATTTTAGTCTTCACTAAATTAATATGAAGATTATAAATTTGATGGACAATAATTAATGGAAAATTTTCAATTGAAAAAGTATAACTTTAATGAACACTAAATATGGAAGAGTGGAAAAACTTTTCTTTCATGTTTCTATTTTGTTTCATATTTTTATTTTCAAAATTTCAAGTTTTGATTTTAGTTATAGATTTGATTATTTTATTTGATGGTAGAGGCATTTTTACATTTTTGTTCATTTATTTGAATATGTAATATATTTTTAATAAATGACTGTATTGACAATATGACTCTAAAATTCATATAATATGATCTCAAACAAAATAATTATGTTTTTTGGTATAAAACCGAATAAACCGAAAACCGACGGTATATAAACCGAACCAAACCAAAGTAAATATGGATTTAGAATGGTAGTTATATTTTACTAACCGAAATACCGAAAACCGAAAAAAACCGAACCGAAACCGAACCGATATCCGGATTGAACACCCCTAATTAAAAGTTAATTGTAAAATAAAAATCCAACCAATATATACGTTACAAGTGTTATTTGGAGATATAATGAAATTCTAATAAATTTTGATATAATTTTTTTTTTCATTTTTTCTCCTAATTTTATTTCTTTTTATTTTTCTTAATATATTTAGAACTTATCCTAAAATCATGGTCGGAGATATTCTAAAATACGTGGCTAAATTTTTAGGTATCAATTACGAAATTTTTTTTACATTAGACCATATTCAATGGATCATTTTATAAAATAGAATCATGTTCTATTTCAGTAATACTCTGTTTTAAAATAAAAAATGATGAATAAAAATAAATAAATTATTTTATTGACATAGTAAAACTATTTTTTATTTTATTATAGAGTGGAAAAATAAAATAGAATTTGGACATTTTTCTTCAAATTTTATTTTAGAGTTAAAAATAAAATAGAGTTGAAGATGATTTTATTTGCATAACAGTGTTGTCTTTTTTTTTTTTTGCATAAAACTTCTATCAAATAATAGTAATAGATCGGGGTTTGAGTCTTTTAAGCTGTAAATATTTTGAGTCTTGTAAGCTGTAAATATTGTTTTAAATCTAGTAAAATTTAAAGGACAAAAATTTCAATTATAATTTTGTAGTGTATTTTTTAATATATAGATTGGTGTTGAATTATATGGAGGTTGAAACTTACACAGGCTCTATTTTCATTCTTGCATACTTTTTTTTAATAGATCGATAAGAAAGCAACCTCCGGAAGTAAAGTTTGAGCTTTCCCCCGGTGACTCGAATTTCATTTTTTCGATTTGCCTCCGCCAAGCTGCTAAATCCAAGGTTTGATCTCCGATTCTCAATCCACTTTTCATTTCCATCATCCCCCGAAGTAGAGAACAATTTTGGATCTTTAATACACAAATCCAATTCAGGAATCTATTGATAAAAAACATAACCTGGGTCAAAATCAAAACTGGATCTTTAGTGTTTTCTCCAAATAAATCAATCTCAACTCTTGCCGTGAATTAAAGGAAAAGAAAGATTCAGTTATCTTTTTATTATTTGTTATTACATGAAACCAGAGAGACATGGGAGCTTTCGCATCTAGGTTTTGGTTCATGATGTTCCCTGCGAAAGAGTACAAGATTGTCGTTGTCGGTTTGGACAACGCCGGTAAAACGACGACGCTTTACAAGCTTCACTTGGGTGAAGTTGTCACTACTCATCCTACCGTCGGAAGTAATGTCGAAGAGCTCGTTTACAAGAACATCCGCTTCGAGGTACCCCCCAAAGCTTTCAGAGGTTCTTGTTCGGACATAGTTTGGATTCTTACATAACTTCCACTGTCTCTATGTGTTTGAATTGGACGCTCTGTTAGGTGTGGGATCTTGGTGGGCAAGATAGGCTGAGAACATCGTGGGCAACGTACTATAGAGGAACCAATGCTGTGATCGTGGTTATAGATAGCACAGACAGAGCCAGAATCTCTCTCATGAAAGATGAGCTGTTCAGATTACTGGGGCATGAGGATCTTCAGAACTCGGTGATACTCGTGTTTGCAAACAAACAGGACCTGAAAGACGCTATGAGCCCCGCTGAAATCACGGACGCGCTTAACCTTCATAGTATCAAGAACCATGATTGGCACATTCAAGCAAGCTGTGCAGTTACTGGTGAGGGATTGCATGATGGGCTTGGTTGGATTGCTCAGAAAGTTACTGATAAAGCTCCAAAGTAAAAAGAGGAAATGTCAGAAAATGAATCACATAACCTTTTCCATTTTTATGTATTTCAATAATTATTGTTTTTTATTACAATGTATCTATTCCACTCGTCATATCATGAGATTTGGTTTACTCTGATTGCATTGGACTCAAGAGACCAACTTCTGATCTTCAGGAATTGCAATATCGACCGCTGGCATTTCAGTTTGTGTCATATCCTCTTGAGTTGGCTCCAATGAAACAAGCTTATTAGGTTTCATTTTACGGCTGCAGAGCAAATATATTTATTAAGGTTGATTGGATAGTTTTAAGGGATGCAAAGAAACATGTGGATGTCACGTCTAGAGCTAAAAACAAATTATTTAAACCGTTTGGGATGATTTTGCACATATGCCAACCAGAAAACGTTATGTGACAGTCGCGTCATTAGTATTCGATCATACATACAAAAAACAATTGACGTCTCCGGGCATATTTTTTGTTTAATTATAAAATTCGATACTGAAAATTCAGGTCATGAAAAGATGAATCAGTGTTATTCGTATCGTTTTAGATTTTTGTTGCTCCCCTGCTGGTTTGCTACCTCTCATTGTGATTAATATTTTATTAAGCTTATGAGCTTATAATGCAGACGATAGGGTCAATTTTAGCATAACTAACAATGCAACATACATGCATTTTCCTTTTTGTTGGAATACCAGATTCAATGCAAGTCTCTTGTAAAATCTTTCATAGCAATAGATGTTCTGATTATGATCTTTTGGCAGTAGTTATTCTTATAGATTACGATTTTTTATATCCGACGTTGAAAACATTTAAATTTTAAAAAACTATAAATTTTAAATAATAACATTTTGAAACGATAGTTTTTGCAACTAAAAACAGATTGTGGCTTTCAAATGATAAAACGATACCAATAGCTTTACTTTTAAAGCCATTTAGCTCTTACACACACATATATATATATATATATATATATGTGTTGGTAATTAGGTAACTAACCATCAAATGAAAAGATTTACGGTGTATGAAAATGATGATGTCAACTTTTAGATGTGCTAACTATGTAATTTGTTTGTACTTCAATAAGCCAAAATATATCTTTGTTTGGTCTTGTGTTACTAAAATAGCTACATTAATATAATGAATGTGTATTATAATCCCTAGATAGATTATCCAAATTATAACAGTAATAACAAGAAGTAATTTTCTTACCTATATTATGATTGTATATTATAATCGGGAGTTGAATATTATAAGAAATGAAATAATAAGTACGCGTGAGTCTTAACCGGATATTAGAAAATTAACCTTGTGTTATGTATATCCTCGACTCGTCTTTGTTATTAGAATAGCTAGAAAAAATATTAATGAATGTGTATTATAACCGGATAATATATTGATTATTCAGATTATAACATCATTACTTCGCTCAAGATAACAATGTCATATATCGATAGAATGCATACACAATAAACAAACAAGTGAAAATCTGGTTAATTGAATTAATAACCGATTCTAACTGAAATTATCTATTGATACCAATCGTGGAGTAAAACATATATCTAAGAGCATCTCCAAAAAGACACTCTATTTTGAAGTATCCAAGTCTCTATATTTGAATTTTAAAAGTGTTATTCTCCAAAAACAAAACTTCAAACTTAACTTCAAAACTATTTATATTTTATCTTATGGTCCTAATATTTATCATAATTAATTTAAATTCATAAAACTTTTGTAGATAATTAAGCACATATATAAAAATATTATAACAGTATTAACTAATAAAATGTTATATTAAAATAGAAATTTTAAATAGAAATAACATAAATAATATTAAACTTCAAGAAAAATACCAAATTTTTCCATAAAACTATTTTCGTAATACATATACGATCAACTAGTATATTTCGAAGTAAAAGTTGACTCTCTTTATTTTTAATTTGTAGATCACAAACGAAAAATTGTTGAAATCAGGTGATTTTAAACTTGTAAATACATTAGATCTGAACAAATTTTTGAAATCAGGTAATATTTAAATTTGGGTAATAGTTATGTCTTCATGTATAAGTTGATGACAAAAAAAAAAAAAAAAGTTATGTCTTCATGTAACTTTTGAAAAGTTTTTTGTGGTTAAGTTTCTTTTGTATTGTTGTTTTCTAAATCTAGTTTTAAAATATTTTAAATCTTATTTTAAAGTTGTGTTTAATTTTATGTGTAAAACTTAAATTTATAATTAAAAATTTGAAGTTTTTATGAAATATGAATTTTTTTTAGGAATAATACAATAAACGAGAAAATATTTGAAAATTATAAATTTGATGTGTAATTGTAGGAACCAAAATGCAATTAAAAATATGAAACTTCAAATTTGAAGTTTTGAGAAGTGAAATTTTAAATATAGAGTTTCACTTCAAATTTATATATATAATGTTCATCCCACGCAAAACGCAGGTCTTAACCTAGTGTTTTATTAAAAAATGTTAAAATTTTAAAACATGAATCTTTTAGGAATAGATGGAATATTTATTATATAACTGATACTACTTTATAGTATATGAAATGGTTATCCAAATAACTTAAACAATAGAGTTGATTACAAATAAAGACACTTTTTGTCTTTCCTTTACATTAAAAGTCACTTTCCACTTGTGAAGCACTTTCTGGTGGGGCCTTGGTGTAATTTTGACAAATTTATCCTTACGAAAAATGGCGAGTTGTGGATGACGAATTATGGATGACAAGTTGTGACGAATTGTGGATGACGAGTAACTTGTGAATATATGAATCAAATAAATACAAAGAATATGTACGACGGTTTACTTCTACTATTACAAATTTGAAATCTTAAAAAAAAATTTGACATGTACGCAAATTATGTAGACAAATAAGAAAATTAAAAAATCAAAAATGTGAATTAGTGAAAATGTGAACAAAGAACCGCGGGTCATTGGAATTGTGGACTCACAAATGTGGATATATAAATATGGATATGTGTTCATGTGGACACTATTTTTATATAATGTGAACAAAATTTCGTGGATGATTTTTCATCTGCTAATCACCAATGTTCTTTAACTTATATATAAGAGATGTGAGATCACATCGTCTTGATGAGTTTGAACAAAGAATAACAAAGCTTGAAATCCCAAGCTCGGCACAGTGAAGAAGAAGAACTGTGGCAGATTGGAGTGGTGAGCACGAGTTTCAGAGGACCGCCGTCGTCACCACCACAATCGAGTTATGGTTCCAACTCTCTAATGGTTTTATCTTTCGATCTGATGTACACCGATCTGCTGGAGACTTCCTCGATGACAACATCCAATCCAACACAACTAGCTCTTGATCTCCGATAAGACAGTTGTGATCGAGCTCCAATGGATAAGACAACTCTGATTTGTTGATGTCCACATCTAATCTATAATTCTATTATCCACGTTTTGGCGTCCACGTCCACATTTAATTTTAGTTACACATTAATGTATATAATATATATATATATATATATATATATGAAAATGGATCTTAAAAGATAGAGAATTTTATATATAATTTATTATGATAATTATTTTTATTTAATATATTTTAGAATTTGAGATAAAAGTAAATGAAAACATAAAGTGTGATAAGAAAAATAATAAAGTGCAATAAAAAGAGGAGAAAGATTGGTGTGATGGGAATAAATCAAAATGTTCTATTTTCTTTAGTATAGGGGTCATAAGAGTCATTTCTACAAGGAAAAGTGTGTCTAAAGTGATAAGTGTCTTGTAATGTAATTGATATGTGAGAAAGTGTCTCTAGAGGTAAAAATCTCTAAACAATAACCGGTTTTACAGTTTATCAGAGCATATCCCACCTCCGTTAAGCCATTCTATTGGAGATACTCAGCTAGATCCACTATTGTCATCGCTAGATTTGGCATAAATGTGGTCAATTGTTGTAGTTTTACATTTACCACTACAAAAAGTCTTTTCATTTAAAAGATCTTCAATTCTTCGATGTCACCGGTGCACCATCCTTGATGTCACCGCCGCACCATCCTCGATATGCGCACCCGTCTCTTCAAATTTGATTTGAATTGGAAAAAGAATCTGAATCTTATAACTTTAAAAGTGAAAAACAAGATCTAAAAGAGGATACCAGTAATAAGAGAAAATAATTCATCAAAATTGCAAAAACAAAATTTTGCAATATTACAACAATAGAAAATGAGATGAAGCCGCGAAAGAATTCATTGAGAAAAATGCAAAAAACAATAGAATACAGGAAAAATAAATAAATAAGGAAATAGTATCCGATTAAATCTATTAGCCACATACATACAGCTCATGGCTAAAACGTCAAAATAAGGGTAACAATATCAATAATTTAAGAGAATAATAACAAAACAGTGAGGTTTACAGAGCCTCCAAGGAACCAAGATTTCGTCACTTCACCGCTCATGGCTAAAACGATGGCGGTTTGATTAGCCCTTCTCACGGCAGCATCTCTGGATATCTCTGATCTTCAGATCCGCTCCGATAACCAAACACTCTTTAGAGCTATCACTCGCAAACAATCGATCAAAGAGATCTACGGCGTCTTAACTGATATCAACAGTATCTCTCTTTCGTTTGCTTTCTTTTCTTTTGTGTTTATCCCCATTCTGAGAATGGAGAAGCTGATGGGCTTGCCAAAAGCTCTCTCAGATTATATTTTTCTGTAAGCGGGCTTCTCATATAGACTGAACTTGGGTCTCGGCCCACTTAATCTTTTATTTTTGATATATGCTTTTTCGATAAAAAAAAAAGTAACGAAACAGTAGTTTTTCGTATATTTACTTTTATTCCATTCTATGATTATTGACTGCAATTTTTCTTATTTTTTAAATAACTTTTTAAAACAACTTTAGTATTCATTTTCCAGAAAATGAGTATATCATTTATTGTACTAGGGGCATTGCCCCCGCGCAAGCGCGGAGTTGTGGACAAAATTATTGTTTCATTTCAATATTTGCTAGGGTTATTGTAGTTGTGAATTTTGCGTTTTGAGTTATTTTTCAAGGTTTTTTTTATTGTTATAGGATTAGAGTTGTGATGATGAACTGTGTATGCATTGTTCTTCACTTATGACGTACTAAACTATGTTAATAATGTGATTTATATAGTTCGTGTTGTTGTTTGCTGTGTCAGTAAGACTTATTGTTTGTTTGTCTTTTTAATTTGTTTATTATACTGTTGAGAGTACATAAATTATATTAAAGTTGTTGAAAGTATCTTTTGTTTCTGGATATTTTTTCTCCAGTTTAGCTGTGTAAGTTGTGTGTATTAAGTAATAATTTTTATTATCTTTATTATATTTGTTATATGTTTTTATTTTATTTTTAAACTTGTTGCTCTTACCGGACATTTAAAACAAATACATGAAGACTTGTAGAAATAACTATAAAATGATTGATAGTTATGAGTATTTAAGCTTTAATGAGTTTTAAACGAATTTATGTAATTCTCATAAAAAAACAATAGCATTGACATGTTGACATTGGGCATGTAAGCTATTTTTATAAGACAAGAGGAGTGAGCAGGTGGAGATGTTGTTGCCGCCTTTGTGTCTGTCGGGATTATCTCTTGTATCTCCTGTTGTGGTTGTGTTTGTTTATCTTTTATTTGATGGGTAATATGTAAACAAAAATCATTATTAGATGTATTTATCAGAGTTCATAACTTACTCTGCTTTTTTGTTCAGGTAATTTCACTGATCTTGGTTGTCGTCTTCGTCTTCTTCGTTGCGAAAGTAAGTTTGTAAATTGTTAAATAGCTGGCCGTGAAGTTTGTATTTGTTTAGCTGACTCGATTTATGTGTCGTTGAGTATTAGTTGAGGTGATTAGTTTGATATATTTATTTTGAAGTTTATTTTTAAGATTAGACAAAAAAGAGAGGTGATTATTAATGATTCTTCTTTTTTGGAATTCTAGTTTTTGGTGTTTTGATTGTTTGGGTTGTTATGGTTTCTTTAAGCTGTAAAATAAAAGTTTGTGTAAAATTAGTTTGATAAGTAAGAGATATAAGTAGACGACCACATAATTTGGGTAGGAAATATTTTTGATTATTGATGTTAGCATAATATTAATAATAATATAAAGATAATTGTTTGTTGATTGTTTCTTACGGATCAATGAGGAGACGGATAACGACTCAAATTGTTTCTTTGCTAAGGTCAGAGCCTTGGACATAACGGATTGTCCCAACCACATCTGCGAGTTTAAATATTAGTTATGATAACGAAACATATTATAAACCCAGATGCAATATGATAATATATATGGGAGTTGTAGGTTTGTGTTCGCAATCACTTAGAAATTGTCAACAGTCTAATAATGATTGGAGATTGATCTCAGGAGCACCCGTGATGACTTCATCAATAATAGTTGGTGAGATGAAACGAATGAGGAATGGATGATCAATTATCTTGTACATGCTTGAGCACCTAGCAACCTCAAAACGATCGACTTTCACAATGGAACCGATTTTTAAAGATGGCATGTAATGATTAGCATGTCAGCCGGAAAAAACCCATGAATCACGAAATTGGCAAATAATATTATTTAACAAAGAATCATGAAATCAATTAAAAACAATTATACTAAATAAATGTGATAAATAGAAGATTAACGTGATGAACCTTATTTAAAAATAAAACTCATAATACACTTGTAGGCATGGCCCACATAGAAAACCGAAGAAGCAAAGGTTTCCAACTTTCATAAATATATATTAGTTGCGGCCATCATTGTACAAAGTATTCTTTAGTTTAGTGGTATAAATGTTGGTGTTTATAGTTCAATAACCAAGGTTCAAACCACATGCTTGACATTTTTTCAAACTTTTTAAAAGTGGGACCCACTAAAACGCTGAGGTGTCACTTCAGGAAAGACTCAACTCTCCTATTATATTATAGATTACTCGACGCTAAAAATAATAATAAATTTACTTTTTAACAAAACTTCTGAGAACTTTTTCTGCTAAATAATTATTTATTCAAAAAATAATAATAATTATTTATTCAAAAATAATTATTTTCTGCTAAAAATAATAATTATTATTTATTCAAAAATAATTATTTTCTGCTAAAAATAATAATAATTATTTATTCAAAAATTATTATTAAATATATAAATTAACTATAATTTAATTAAAAAAATTATTAAAATGCAGAATATAATTTATTATACACTATCCACCAGTTAAATATGATCTCTAGGTATGCTTGAATATTATAAAATCATATAAAATACGAAAACAATTTATATTATAAAATAAAGGGTTTGCTAATTTTGAGAACTAGAATCATGTCCCATGACGAAAATAAATTTTCATACAAAACGGCATGGCTTGGTCTAAGACTTTCAATGCTTTTTGTCTCCCATTTATCGAACCATTACAGCTGTCGACACCACAACGCATTGTATATATGTCCGCATATACAACATTTTCAGTACTATGTTCAAATAATTGTTAATTGATAACTACTCCGTATGTTCCTAAAAATAGAATATTTTATAGAATTTTGATGTTTTAATATATAAAATATTTTCATTATTCTAAGTAACTTTTACTTTATTAAAAACTTTATATCCAATCATATTTTAATAGTATATTTTGTAATTGGTTGAATATTATTAGTTTATAGTTGTAATCATACTTTCTAGACAAAAAATAGTTTTATTACTATGTGTGTTTCTACCTAGACATCTTATATTTAAGAACAAAGTATATGCTTTGTAAAAGACTAGCGACTAGGTGGGTAAGAGCTGTTGACAAAAAAAGTTGGATTAAATTAAATAATTAATAATTTAATATAAATACATTACATTTACATAAGATGTTTTATTTTTAGATTTAATTATAAAATTATTTTGATGAATTATCAAAATTATATATTAAAAAAATTAGAAAATTTTGTGAATTTGTACAAACATTATTGATTAATTTAATTGATCTAAACTATTTTATCTCGATTTAAACTGATTTTAACCGATTAGAACGGTTTAAACCACTTTGAGTCGTAAAAAGCCGAATTTTCGGAAAATCATCTTAGCCTAGACCAATATTTAGAACCATGGTATTTTAATCTAGTTTAGTCTTTTTTTGTTCTTAAGCCCTCTTTGTATGTTGAACAAAAAAATCTTCTTTGTGTTGAACAAAAAAAAAAACTCTTTCGATTATTTTGGTAATTTTTTGAAGATGGCTGATCCTGAAATTTAAGAAATTATAAACATTTACTATAAATTTAATAGTATAAGAACTATAGATTTATATATTTTAACTTTTTAAAATTTAGAGATTAAAGTTAGTATTTCATTCAATTTTACTAATAAATACAATTATACTCTTTCCATGGTCAGATGACACAAATTTGGGCTGCTCTCTTTCTTTTCTCTATTTTATGTTCGTTTGAAGCCTCAGTATAATTTATACCCTATATGCATCTACCCAATTGATCTTGGTTGTACGTTCTCCTTTGTAATGTGTCTTTTCTTTTCAACGTCTGATAATGCTATTACAACGCTGAGAAATATTACATAGACGATTCTACAGCTGTCAATTTTACCACCATATGAGAATATACACGTCTGACTGCTTCACTCCGAGATGCCCTATGAGATCCATGTTTGATGATACGCTCCGCACCATGTTGAATACCTCTTGTAATTCATTTTCTCCATAATCTGCATAATTTGTATTTTCTGGAGTTTGAACTTTAAATTTTATGGTGTAGAAGCATTAATGAACTCTTATTCAAACCACTGGACTAAGGGGGTTTCAATGTGTCTTTGGTAATGTATATTTTTAACTTAAAACGAAACAAATGTCTAATAGAGTAAACTTAGACCAGCCAATGAGAGTTGAAGCTTGGAGAGTTTTATGAGCTTAGTGAATCTAATCACTTAGATCCATTAACAAAACATCCAAGTGGTTTTAGCCGTTAGACGGACATTTAGACAGTTAAACGGTTGAGTTTTAGATACAATAAGTCTTTACTAATGAGTAATGACGATTATGTACGACCTAAAAGTAACTCGAGAACAGCAACAATTATTTTATGCTATTGGGTCATGTGACCAGAATTAAAATTTTCAGCTCAAGAATTAAAAACTTCCCTTTTAACTTTAAATAATTAAAGAAGGGCTTATAGATTGAAAAAGTACCATGAGTCCAAAGTAGAAAGTTCTTGTCACGACTCTACATATAGACCATAAATCAGAGATTCATCAACAACTTTAAACCTTTGGCTTTCTCTCTTCTCTTTTCTCTCACGACCCCAGAAAACAATGGAAGACACAGCACTGACAAAAGATCAGATCATCGAGATCAAAGAGGTCTTTTGTCTCTTGGACAAAGACGGCGACGGTTCTCTCTTTCTTCCCTAAATGATTATATATATATATAATTAAGTATATGTGTGGGTGACGTATATATTGTTCTTTTGGAATCCAGTAACAGGTCGTATAACGGTAGAAGAACTTTTAACAGTGATCCGTTGGTTGGATCAGAATCCAACAGAACAAGAACTTCACGATATCATCACTGAGATCGACTCCGATAGTAATGCCACCATTGAATTTGCTGAGTTTCTTAACCTCATGACCAACAAACTTCAGGTTCCTCTCTCGTGCCGGGGTCTCTCCATATGTTATTACATTCATGCTTAGTTAGTTTGATACAAAATATGTACTATTTCACAATCAATTACATCAACTAAATTGTTTTTGCTCATATCATTTATGACTGTTGTCAAAATGGAGCTGTCTCATTCATTATGCCTCTGTTTTATATTTCTTGAGTGTAGTTAGAAATATTTTTTTTTGACAAATTGTTTTTTTTTATTATAGCAAATATTTAATTACCTTTTTAGCTTTTAATTATATATTTTTTGCTTTGGTCAAGAAATTTAATGTTTTTTAATAAATAAGACTTTTACTTTTTCTCTATTAACAAATCTCATTTGTAAAGAACCATTTGATTATACTCTAAATAAAGACAATAATTATATTTTATAACAGGTAATGTTTGTTAATTTGGTGTCGTGATTTGATGGTATAGGAAAATGATGCAGAAGAAGAGCTGAAAGAAGTATTCAAAGTCTTTGACAAAGACCAAAATGGTTATATCTCTGCCAGTGAGGTCCGTGATTTTTTCAATCTCGTTTTTTTTTGTTTTAATTTGGGGCCCTTTAATTTGAGTTGTTTATGTCTCTATATAAGTGCGTATATAGTAAGATATAACCTTGACTTATTAATAAAACTATATAAACAAATTAGTTCCATGCACTGGATTACGTTTTGTACAACGTTCTTCAATAATAGCATGTACGGTCTTAACTCTGTTGATATTTTTATAAATGTTTTAGAGCCACAAATTTTTTATATTTTCTGTTTGCTAAATCCTTATTGGGTTTTTTTGTCAAATTTAATTAGGGTTCATGAACCAGTTTCATAAATGTTTCCTCTGCTTAAGTGGTACATGCTTTATATCGCTAAATCGTCAAATCCAGGCTAATCATCATAACTATGAGTTATATTTTGTTCATTGACCCACTTGATCAATTAATTCTGCATTAACTAGAGAGATGATAAAGCCAGCTAAACACTCATTGAAATATTTTGAATTAATGACAAAAATCAGACAACAGCGCCAGGCAATCTTCCAATTTAAAGAGATCACATACTTATCTTATAAAATATTCTAGACATTTTTCCGTCGTGAAGGCTTAGAGCTAGCTGGCATTGTGAATCTTTGGAGAAGAACGAGGAGTGACAAAAAAAAACAATTAGCGGAAAACAAGTTAGGAGTAAAATGCGTTTGATATTTGGTTTTCTGGACAGGTGGGCACATGTTTCACCTAGTTTAACTAAATATATATACCTTTCTTCACATCCTCAGAAGTTGCATTAGTGCGTAGAAAGTCATATATGCACATTTTGGCATGCATATATATACAATTTATTAATAACCTTTTTAGATAGCATTATAACCATAGCCAGAGGCTTTCTAATCGTGTATTTGAAATGACTCATGCCTAACAAATAAGTTCAATTCGAGTTTATTTTCTCAAACACGTCGATCTCTCAAGAAGACTAAATCATATTTAATAAAGCTCGAGTTCTTGCAGATATATTCTGAGTATTAATATTCTAGCTTCTGCATTGTTATTATTAAGAGACATCATCAATTAGGTATATAACAAATCTACTGTGGGCTGGTCTTCAGACAATAGGTCTCTTTAAACGGAAGGGTCAGACTGAGGCCAAAACATGTTGCTTCTTTTCTGAAAAAATGATTGGGTTTGCTTATAATTATAATGTTTTGAAAGAGTATGAGTCTCTACAAGATCTAATTAACAGGTTTGATTGACATGTACAAATTTATTTACTAATTTCAAAAGCTTTGTTATTGCAGTTGAGTCATGTAATGATAAATCTAGGGGAAAAGCTAACAGATGAAGAAGTTGAACAAATGATAAAGGAGGCAGATTTGGATGGTGATGGCCAAGTCAACTATGATGAATTTGTCAAGATGATGATCAACATTGGCTAATTTACTATTATTTTGGAGACTTACAAACCAAATTATCCTTAATTGTCTTGTTAGTTTTTGCTCCTTTGTCTTCACTACATCTCAACAAATGCAAATTTTCTGAAATTCTTTGAAGCTTTCAGCTTCAGTTTTGTTTTGTCTATTGTCGAAGCTTAGAGGTGCAGTTTAATCTCTGTAGCTTTGTTTATTACACTTTTGAAACACAATTTGAATTTCTTTTTCCTTCTCTCAGTGTTTCACAAAGTTCAGACAAATATAGGACCATGATTAATCTTAACTAATTATACGGTAAGGAAATAACATAAAACAAACCCAAATTTCATATTGGAAGGAAATATCATAAAACAATATAATTTTCGAACCCTCAAACAGAAAACCATCTCAAGTATACAGAAAACCCAATCCACACAATCATTTGGTTTCCTCCCAATATCCCATAATAATTTTAGAAAAAACCTTCAAATCACAAGACCGATAATGCAAATCTGTTCAATTCATTGCAATGTTGCAGCAGAGGCATGTTCCAAATAGCGAAGATTTGCTCCTTTTTCTGACTCTGCCTCTCATAGAACCCCAAGAAGCTTTCTTGTCCAGCAAGTTGTCTCCTGAGTCTTTGTTTTCTTTCAGGCTATCATCGGCCTCGGACCTCTCACCAGGTTTCATGGACAACTCAAAGCCTCTTGTTTTCTCAGACTCACTTCTCTTCAGCATCACAGTTTTCTTTTCCACATCAATTGTTGCCTCATATGTCTCTGTCTTGTCTTGACAAAGTAACGAAGCTTCTTGCGCTTTGCTGCTGCTGCTTCCTGCACAAGAAACAAAGAGAGTCTCAGACGTGTTAGCTTCCTTGTCCCCCAAGTTATCTTCTGAGCTATTGATTTCTTTGAAGCTAACATCTCCGTCACATCTCCCACTGAGATTCATGGACAGCCCTAGAGACAACTCAAAGCCTCTTATTTTCTCAGTCTCACTTCTCTTCAGCATCACAGTTTTCTCTTCCACATCGAGTGTTGAGTTGTATGCCTCAGTCTTATCCTGCGAGAGTAAAGAAGTTTCCTCTGTAGATTTACCGCTTCTTTCTTTGGTTCTTAGGTCATTTCCAGAGCTCGGTGACCGCATCTCAAGTACATCTCCTTTGTTGCTTTCACTTATCACATCATTAGTATCTTCTGCCTTTTTGCTTCCTACACAAGAAACAAGCAGATTCTCAGACATGTTAGGTTTTTCCTCCAGCAAGTTATCTTCTGAGCTCTCGGTTTCTTTGAAGCTATCATCTGCGTCACATCTCCCACTGAGGTTCATCGACAACCCTAGAGACAACTCAAAGCCTCTTATTTTCTCAGTCTCGCTTCTCTTCAGCATTACAGTTTCCTCTTCCACATCAAGTGTTGCCTTGTATGTCTCAGTCTTGTCTTGAGAGAGTAAAGGAGTTTCTTCTGTCGGCTCATCGCTCTTTTCCTCGATTCTTAGATCATTACTAAAGCTGGGAGATCGCATCTCAAGTTTAGCTTCTTTGCTGCTTTCATTTATTGTTTCAGTAGTTTCTTGCACTTTGTTGCTTGTTTGGCAAGAAACAGGCAGTATGCCAGACTTTTTGGCTTTATAGAAACCCGCTTTGTTTCTTGAAGGGTACGCAACCTCTGAAACCAATCCTTGAACCGGCGAGTCTCCCTTAACTGTACTATTGTTGCTCACTGGGAGCGATCTGCATCGAGACATGCGCTTCAGACTTGCTCCTCTTGCTATCTCCATGTCCCTCTCTTCCTTATAATCTTCAAAACCCATCGCGTTTGATCCTTGTGAACCAGGTTTAAAGATCTCCTTGTCGGCTTTTCCTTCATTTATAACTTCACCATCAAGAACGCGACTGTCAAGATTCAGAATCTCCTGGGGCTCGATTTCAGGAAACCCTGTTCTTTGTTCCATACAGATCTCTAGATCAAGCCTTACAACGTTCCCTGCAGGAGCAGTTTCTTCTAGAGACTCATTCATGACCACCTTTTCTTCAGTTCCAGCAGTTTCATTGAACTCTTCCACTTTTGTCGGTTCACACACAGTTTCAACACCTGGTCATGAGCAGAGACATGAATTAAGAAAATACAAAGAAAGGCATAAAGGTTTATTCAAGGATAAAAGAGAAGAGATAATAGATATAAAAGTCAGATCAACCTTCTGCAACTGATGTATTTTCATGTAGCTGCTCATCGGTTTCCATTACCAAGCCATTGTGACTCATATCTTCTTCAACCTTGGTCACTTGTGGATCATTATCTAATTCCTTGCTTTGTGGTTCTGTTTCAGGAGTCTCTTTACCTATATTTCCAACAAAAATAATGACTCAAAAATGGTCAATATATATATATATATATATATCTTTTTTTGGTCAAAATGATCTTATATATAGATGATATAAGTGAAAATGTTATGAATAAAAACCTGTAACACCATCAGAGAAGCTCTCCCTCTGTTTATCTCCATCTTTGCCTTCACCTACAAGAAACACCTGACCTTGCGTGGTCTCCACGGGAACATTCTCCAACGGAGACATTCCATTGGTTTCTAGCTTTGAGCTTTCTTCTTCTGCAGTTACATAGACAAATATTCAGTGAAAAATATGATAATTAGAAAAAAAAACGGAGATGCCTTTGATGTTTTTACCTGTTAAATTGGCGGTTGCGTTGTTGTTTCCCATATCATCCCCAGTGTTCAGTTTTCAATGAACCAAATTCTCTGTAACGATCTGAGAAATTGAAACAAAGAACAATAAGATGGGCTTTCAACTGAAGGAGAAGGTTCAAGGAACTGTATGTCTTGCGTAGTTAAAGCAGTATTTGGTATTCTGTTAACTATTTGTTTAAGTTAAATCAAATGCTTATTAGTTGGCGTCACTTTATTAGGGCTTGGGACCCTTTACAACATTATGAGACCATATGACATGTTAATATTTCATATAGAGCCGCTCAAACTTTTGGTTAGCTACATGTAAATGTTTTACTAAATTTATATTCTTTTCGGATTACTTTTTAGGTAGGGGTTTTGCTCGACTCTTATTTATTTTAATTTTTGTTAAATTTACTTCATCGACAATGAGGAATACTTACAAAAATATTTGAAAAACAAAATTTGTGAAAAACTAAGCTAGTGTAGTCCAGTAAGACATTATGCTCGATAGTGTACGTGCAGTAAGGACACAGCAAACGGAGATGTTTATGTTTTTTATCCGACTCACTATAAAAAAGGACACACTCTTCCCATAAACGCATTGTAAAAACATGTAGTTTATCGAATTAGTTCAAAGAAAAAAAACATGTAGTTTCTAAGATAGACGTACGATGATGTAAGACATTTCTATAGTGAATGTTTAATGAGCAGTGAGACGCTAACAGAGTCAAAAGAAAATAGAAGGGAATATTGGTGGGTATGTTCATCCCGTTAAAAAACAAAAAAATTGTTCGTCCCTTTAAGTGAGGAAATTATTTGTATAAATTAGTAGTTATACATCAAATTTATAAGAAAAAGTCTTTATTGAGCTAATGGGACTCATCCCTAATCATTTTCGTTGTCGTTTTCCTTTAAAAGCTTTTATTTTGGATTTAAATTAAATGTTTGAGCTAGAATAAAGCCCATAATTAGTTTTCAACTTTTGAAGGCATTACTCTTTTTATTTGAAATTTAAAACACAAGATGTCTTTTTATGCTGGAATTCCTCAAACCAATCCTTTCTGCAATATTGATATCTAAAAAATGTTAGCCGTAGGATGAAAGTATAGACAGCATTTTAGTTAGTTAATATGCAATTATTGGTTAGGAATTAGAGTGAGTTCGGCTGTTTAATCATGTAATGATTACAACAAATTGGTTCTTCTTTTACTATTTCTTTCTGAGTTTTTTAAGACGTTTTATTTATATTTAGACTAGGTGTTAAGCTTCAAACAAAATGACGAACTTCAGTATAAATTTAGGAAAAAGAAAAAAACTGTAAACAAGAAAATCAATAAATGATAAGATTAGACCAACATCAAATTCTAATAGTATAGAAGACATATAGTATTATATTAGTATATTTCTCATCCGATCTAATCTATTGAAATAAAAGGACACAACTCTTCCATACACGCATTCTAAAAACATGTAGTTTCTAAGGTAGATGTACGATGATGTATAATATTGACCATTTAAAATGAGGTCCAGGCTTTAAATTCTGAAATTTGGCCCTGAACTCAACCAAATCTCTAGTTAATAACTTAATATTTGTGAAAGATATTTTTTTTATTGTATCTACTTAGGCTTTGTATTGAAATATATGGATATCATTTTTATTGTATCTACTAAAATCAAGACTCTATGAGATGTATCCAGAATGACGTTTTATGTAGATATCATACGTAGTAATAACTAATAACGATGGTTTTGCGTTTCTTGCAGTAAAAAGTAGACTGGTACAAGTTGAAACGTATTACTAAAAGGCTTTTAGTTGATCATTTTCAGTGTCACATACAAGAGAATACTTGATAAACTGGTACTAATGTTGGAATTTACTAGTGACGCCAATCGATTAGTAACTCAAGAAATGGATTGTA
Source organism: Brassica napus (assembly GCF_020379485.1). Classification (NCBI taxonomy): domain Eukaryota; kingdom Viridiplantae; phylum Streptophyta; class Magnoliopsida; order Brassicales; family Brassicaceae; genus Brassica; species Brassica napus. Next base: position 9,813,731 of record NC_063441.1, read on the forward strand.
GCCAACATCAAATACCTAAATTAGTCCAAACATTCCTCTCCTAAAGGTGGAGAATATCAACATTCGAAATTCTAGGTCATTAATTGTCTGCGCAACTTAAAAGAGTACTTACCGAACATAAGAGATTGCACAAAACCACCATCACATGAAGAGACCAGACAGATTCACTCTTCAGAGATGGGTCCAAGATAGTCCCCTTCAAGGCTAGCCAACGCCTGAAACTCCTTCTCTACCTCCATCCACTTGGTCCCAATCACCACAAACCTAACCAAAGTGTCAACCTGAATCCTAGACATCTTCTCGTTCATGAAGATGGGGTTCTCTCCCGGGAGGTACTTGTAATCAGGCATCTTGACGTGAGAGAGGTAGACGTTCTCGACAGGACCACACCTCATGAAGACACCGTGCCTCAGCACCTTGTGCACCACACCCTCAAGTATCTCTCCTTTGAAGATCTTGAAAGTCATCCCGCTGAAAACGACAGGGAACATGACCTCACCGGTGTGCTCCCTGATTTTGCCTTCTCCGATCTTGTCCAGAGACGTGACTGTTAAATAGTAGCCGAGCTCCTTGGTTGCTCTCTTCGAAGCAAAGGCCTCTAGCAACTGAATCAGAATGGTCCTCTTCAGCATGAGACCTTTTGCATCCATGTTTTCCGCTGGGATCATCACGTTCCATGGCAACTCGACTTTGAGAAACATGTTTCAGCCCCTTCAAAAACCAAAAACAAAACATTCTTCTCAGCACTCAGATTCAGAACACAGAGAGAAATTAAAAAAAAGGAAGTAATCAATATGGTATAGGTTTTCTTCTACGAAAGAAACAACAAGAAGATATCTAAAACCTTTCCTTTCATAGTAATCTCAGCTGAACATCAAAGTTTCTGTTTTTAGGATTCAAATGTATGCATGCACCACCAAAGTTTCCTCCTTTCGACAGTTCTCAAAAAGAAAACCGGAAACAGGAACATATAAGAGAATCTAAGTGGGTAAACTGTGAGGTTTTCACTGGAAACTTTTCTGTCAGGCATTTTAACGAACAGTTCGCAGACAAGTGAGTGCTCATGAGAGAGTCATCAAAGCTTCGTTTAACGGTTAGCAAAATTACAAAAGACCCACAAAAAGATTTGTCTACATGCGACGGTTCAGTAACATCCATAGATTCTTTAGCAAAACATTGTCCAAGACGCTTGACTGAAAATCTCTGAGAAATCAGCAGATTCAAGAAGACATACCTTTGCTTTAGAGTTCCGAAGGTGGGGAAAGAAACGAGAATCGACAAGAGAGAGCTTCCGAGAATTAACGATGCGATGCGAGCAAAAGAGAGAGAGAGAACTCAGGTGACCTCGTTTTGGAGGTTTTTATCTTAATGGGCTGTAAAGGCCCATTAGTACTAAGATTCTTTTTTGGCCCATTTCTGTGTTCACATTCACCTGAACGAAGTGTTGATTGTTGAAAAGATTCATTTATTTTATTTTATTTATACTTTGGGTGTAATATTTGTTTGGATTTTTCCAGTTTTACTGCGAAGACATCAAAAGGATGTTTGAAATGCGACTTACCAAAGGCTTATTGTTCACTGAGATTTATTCAAAATGTTCTAGAAGCGTTGGATTTGCCTCTAGCGTTTCAGTGTAGCGGAGGACAGAGAGTAGCGATGGAAACTCAAAAGTTAGAGAATCAACAAAAGGTCTCTCTCTCTCTCTCTCATTTGTTTGAAGTGTCATAAAAAGACATCATTTACATAATTTGAACCTGGAAAAATCCCCGCCGTTCTCATACTCTCTCCAACTGATGAACCAAAGAACATTTCCGTCACTAACCTAACTCAGCACTACATACCTAATAAAAGATTAATACAAAAACAAGACAAAAAAAAAAAAACAGAAATTGATCAACTAAGACTCCTCCAGCTCAACCTTCTTGTGCCATGTTTCTGAACTAGGGAACATTCCTTGTCTGCTTTTGAACTGTTTTTCGTGTATTGATGAGCCTTTTGACCCCTAATACCATCCCCAGTTTTTGGTCATCTTGTTAGTTATCTAGAAACACAAGCACAGAGAGTTTTTAAGGAAACACATTGGAAACATTTAATTATTTTAGCAAAAGCTTTTCAAGTTTCCAATGTGATTTTCATTCATAATCTTCTTACCTTCGCTATTTAAATCACTGTTCAGATCAACTGATAGATTGGGACTTCTCCTCTGATTTTCAGGTGACTCGTGCTGTTCTCCTCCTGTGCCACCACCGCTAAGGCTTTGTGAATATGCGTTCGTCACTGGCTGACTACGATTCAGATACATCTCCAAGCTAGATGATGCAACTCCTGGTGCCTTTTTGTTCTTAAACAATCTCCTGCTCACAAAGAAAAACACACATTAGTATTCAGCAATTTGGATAGAACAAGTGTGTAAGAATTTTGAGAATTGTTTCTTTCTAAAGTACCTATCCTTCCGCTTGTCAAGATATCTTTGCAACGACACTTTTCTGTTAGCCTGGCCCTCCGCATCTTAACAAACACACACAAGCACGACCATTAACATTAACAAAACAAAATTTAAGAGTGTCTGCAGAACAAGCAATTCAAGTTTATAATGTTTGAACAACACTGTTGGTACCAGAATCACGAGAAGCATTTGCCTTTTCAAGGCCATAGTGGGAAGGTTCAACCATCTTCTCTGTAAAAAAAGAAATCACAATTTCCATTTAATTATCGATTAGTTCAAACTCGTTAAGAACCTGGCACAACTAAAAGAAGCAACATGTAGTCCAATCTGTTAGAAAAGCTGAAGATGCAGGTCCATTCACTTTTTCCATTTTGATAAGATACGTCAGAAACAGAATCAGTTTGAAGCATCTAACTATTTATCTATCAACTGGAAAAAGCAAATGAGATCCTTTTGTAAAAAGCGCTTACCTTTACTGCTCATGGGCCTGGATGTCATCCTAGCAGAAGCAGAAACACCATATTCAGGCAAATCAATCGGGTTGGCTGCAAAGTGCATGATAGACCGCGCCTGCAAAACCAATATAGGGAAGGAGATGCATGATACCATGAAGGTGAGGCAGGCCAAAATGAAAGTTATTTCATTTACCTTTTCAGGTGGTACACCATTATACACACTCACTTTCCCACTATAGAATATCGTCATTTGCCCAACCAGCGCACTTGTTTCTGCCGGGCTTCTGCTACATATATTATTACACACAAGCGTGTTTAAAACATCACATTTTGCTTTCAATACATGGACTACCCTAAAAACTCATGTTCGTAAGCAGAAACCATTGCTGATTTTCACAAATCAGACGCCAAAAAATCTGACCAATGGAGTAAGAAACTGTTCTTTCCCCCACTAACTAACTAAGTAGCAAAGTCATTTCACCAAAAAACAGAACAGAAAGAACCAAGAAGATCTGGAAATAACAATTGTAGAGATAAGATAAAGCCTAAACGCTCACTGACCAATCAACCATCAAAGTTTCTACTTGCTAAACAACAATCTCTCAAGGTATGAGAAAGACAAACCTGGGAGAGAGAGTGTTGTAGCTGTCTTTCTCGGAGCCGGAGAACTCAGCCGATCTTGGAGAATCCCTTCTGTCATCTTCCTGCAAAGGAATCCGTGCTCCGACCTCGCTGGCTGGCTCAGCAGACGTTGCTGTGACCTGTGAGGACATACGCAGCAAGTTAAAGAAGGAGCAGAATCGAAGGGGAGGAAAGAGAAATTAGGGTCTCAACGCGAGTGGGATTGGGAGAAACGAGGATCTTGCGGAGGATGCCGGCGCCGGAGTCGTCGCCGGGCTCAAAGAGAGCTTTGAGGGATAAAACTTGCTGGATCGCCTGAGATTTGTTCCACGAAGGCCTCCGCATTCCTGTTAGGACACGTGTCAGCCGCTGCAGCAAGAGAGTGTGTGGGGAGGGGGAGAAGTAATCGAACCTTTGTCCTTGAGGAACTTGCGGCAGTCCTCGCGGGTGAGCTGAGAAATGTCATCTTCCGTGAGGAGCTTCAGAGGCTTCTCCAGTATGGACTTCGCCGAAGACACTGCGTCCATCTCAGATTCCGAGGAGCTCCGGCGGGAGAGAGAGAGAGGAGTGGCGTTTTTGTAATTATTGGAGGGTAAAAATTTAGGGAAGTCTAAGACGAGAGTCCTATGGGCTTTTGATATTTGGGAGAAGCTCCCTACAATGCCACGTCTGATTCTTCTCTTAACCCGTATCATCCCCTCCTAACTATACTCCTATTCTTTTTTTTTTTCTTTTCAACTATCATTCCCTTGATTATTTGCTTTGTCTGTGGAATTAAAATAAATGTAACAAGTTTCTTTTTATTTTTTATTTTTTATATAGTAGCACGAGTGAAACACATAGAAATAAACGCAATATTCTGCATCAAACACTGTGATATTTTCAGATTTAAAATCATATCATATAATATTAGTGCATGTTAATTCCATCATATTTACAGTTGCCTTACATTAATACAAAGTCGCATGGGATTCATTGTGCTATCCGAAATGTGAAAGGGGTCTTGGAATCAGAGGACTCTCCTCTTGGAACACTGTTTTTGGCATCAAGTTGATTTGGATGCTCTACTTTCGTGCTGGTTCAATTTGGGTGGCATGGGTTCGAGACAAATACCTCTCTGCAGGTTCATTTTGGTCTCTTAATTCGCGGAATTATTCCATCTCTTGGACTTTCCGAAGGCTGTTAAAGCTTCGTCACATAACTTTGTCTTTTCTCAGCATCTCAGTGCGGGAAGGAGGTGAGACTTACTTCTGGTTTGATCCTTGGACACCTTATGGTATCTTGATTGACTATTTGGGACCTTCGGGACCTATGGATTTGGGAATTCCACTGAATTCTCTGGTTTCCTCTATTACTCAAGGTTCTGCTTGGATCTTAAGACCGGCCAGGTCTAAGAGACAACTGAATCTTCATGTCTATCTCACTTCATTCTCTCCTTCTCCTGGATCAGATGCTGCTATTTGGAAAGTTGAAGACATAATTTGTACTAAATTCTCTACTAAGGATGTTTGGAAGTCTATTAGGATGGCTAAGCCTTCTGTTTCTTGGGCGAGATTCATATGGAATCAGGCAATTATACCAAAGTATAGGATTACCTCTTGGTTGTTCACCCTCAATCGTAATCCGACTATGGATCGTATGATGTCTTGGGGACTTGATTTGGAGAATTGTTGTTTGCTTTGTGGAAGCGCCCCTGAATCTAGGGATCATTTGTTTTTTGTATGCCCCTATTCCTCTCTTGTTTGGAAAGCTGTTATTGGGGTGCTTGGTTTCACTAACCCTCCACTGCAGTGGGATTCTGTTTTTGAGTGGTTTGTTTCTGCTTCTTTTAACCGGATTCAACTTGCTGCGGTGCTTCAACTCTGGCACGGTTCTATATATGTTATATGGCAAGAGCGCAATGCTCGATACCATAACGGTCTTACGAAATCTCATTGGATGTTATCTCAAGATGTCATCAAACAGGCAAAGGATAAGTCTTCAGCTATGCGAAACTGTGGATCTGATCTTGGCTTTAGTTTGGTGGCGTTCTGGTCTACGTTTTAAAAAGTGCAGCATCTCTACTGCTGTGCTTTTTCCTTTCACTTCCATGGTCTTCAACGACATTGTGATCCTCTCCCTACTTTCTCTTTAAATTCCCTTGTTCTGTTTCTGTTTAGTTTGTTGCTTTGTTCTTCCTCTGTAAACTCTGTTTCTTTGTTTTAAATATGAAAGCCAGTTAAAAAAAAAATACTTGGTCGAAATTCACATTTCTCATTCTGATTATATGATTAATCTCTTGGAATTATTGGTGACAAAAGAGTATTAATTATAACATAGATTTTTTTGTCAACAGAAAACGTAACCGATGGGGAGGGTACAATTTGACATAAACCACATGGCAAAAGTGTCCGAGTCTGACCAACGTGGACTCCCCACACTTATTAAGTATTAACATCTCCTTGATCTGGCCTGACATTCCTTCTCATTATCAAACCCTGCCTTATCCTTTTTCTAATCATATAAAATCGTAAACATTTTTCTACATTTGTCCACAATAGGGCTGAGAATTTCATCCGTTAAATTTGATTCAATTCACTATTTGTTTTGATTCAATCCAAAACGTCCGGATATCCGTAAAATTTTGGAGCAAAGCAAATATTAAAAGTTAATGTCCGTTAAATACGAAACAAATCACAAATATAAAATTTTAACAACCGGATATCCGTTCCGTTCCCACAACTATATAAATACATATATATATATATATATATTAAATGTATGAGTTTATATACTTGTTATTTTAACATATGATTTAATAAATTTTATTCACATAATTACTTATAAAAGTACTAAGATAAAAAAATAAAAGTGAAATTTATGATATCTATAACTTCTTCTTAAGTTTATTTTTCTTATAATTAATTTTAAAATTTACAAACATATAATTTCACTGCTTTTTTAAATTTTTATTTTATATATCATGTAAAAATATTTTAAACAACATTTTTCTCGACTTTTTCTAAATTATTTGTATTAAATAAACGAAAAGATATATCCGTAAGTATTCACAAATATCCGCAAATATCTACATATTTTTCGGATATCCGATTTTCCGGATATCTGTATTTTTCCAGAGCAAAGAAAATCGAAAAATTTGATATCCGTAACATACGAATCAAATCACAAATACCTTCAAAAACATGGATATCTGATCCGTTCCCGGCCTAGTCCACAATCCACTTCGTACAGTATTTTCTTATCTAATTTCTTTTTGACATCTCTTATCTAGTTAAAGTGACAATACATAAAACATGCAAATCTCCTTATGCAGTTCACAAGATACGCATTTAAAGCGATTTGTTACGTTTTTATGAAAAATATGTCATCCATGTATTCAATTATTTATAACTAGGTGGACCGCCCGCATGCATGTACGGACATTAACATTAATATTAAATTGATAATTACACATTTACAACTATATAATACTTATGTTATATGTATATGATTAATATGAAAGATTCGATGTTACATATTGATATTTATACTATATTCATATGAACAAAGAGTACATTATAACGTTTAGAAAACGATCACATTTAACACTAATCTTAAAACATCAGAAAAATATAATTGAGAAAAAACAAATATTTCACGCATAACCAAAAAAATAAAATCAGCCATGAAATATAAAAGAGAGATTAGAATTCCCTGAGATTTATTATTATTGGCTTCATTGTAACATCATAGATGATTTACGGTTTCATACTCTAAAGCTTGAGTCAGAAAAGAGGTAATTCTAACAAAAATATTTAAAGATGTAAACAATCCCCAAAAGATAACAAATTATATAATTGATAGGACAACGTCAATGAGTTTCAAAGTTTTTAAAAAGCTTTGAGATTACCTTTGGCTCTCAGACGTACTGAAGAGGATCACGCACCTTTAAAACTTCACCTATGAGCGACACGTCACCAGACCTCATTAAAGTGATTTTTTTTTAATATATAAGGGGATCACTCCCGGTAAAATAATTAAATAAATAATCATATCTCCTATATATTAACCCTGGAGCATTAGTTAAATGATAACCTTGGACAACATGCTTATGTATCAAGCTAAAAGTGCTCTTCGAACCTTTTTCTAATTTGACTGACCTTACTATAATTATTAAATATTGACATTAAATAAGATCACTTAATATTTTATTATATATCATCAAATTTGAATATGAAAAAAAAATTCATTAAACTTTTTCTTTTGATGTTTGGTTATCTAATGTATTGAAAACGTAATTATTTTATAGAAATGAAGATCATGGAAAAAAAAGAAGCTAGAAAGATTCCAGCAAATTGTATACATATTTGTATATATAATTTAAAGAATAATTTGAGCAAAATGTGGTTGCATAATCATATTTTACCTTTTTCTTCGCTTTGTCGAGAGAAAATGATTCTGATTCTCTCCACTGAAGATCTGGAAAAGAAGGTTATGTGTTTAGTTCAGTTCATTTGAATTCATTTTGAGCTTAAGGTAGTTTTAAGAATCTATAAAATTGTCTATTTAAATGTAAAATTATATTACGTTTTTATACGTAAAATCAATTATGATGAGGTAAACGGAAAAAAAACTTAAATTTTAAACAACTACCATCATCAAATTACTAAAATAAAAACAACAAAAATATTATTTAATATTTTTTGCATGTCTGTACTTTATGAAAATTGAAACATGCTTTCATACGTAGAAAAAAAAACAAATTAAACATAAAATTCATTTTAAACTGCACATTTTATTATTTTGTATATTTATTTCTGCGCAGAATGTGGATTATCACCTAGTTATACTATTATTATACTCATTTCGTTTCACAAAAATAGATTTTCTAGCATTTTCACACATATTAAGAAAACACATTAAATCAGTATAATAAATATATCATTTTCTGCAATTTTCAAATTTCAATATCTGTTAACTAATAGCAATTAAATAAAATCAATTAATTTTCTTAAAATTTACAATTTTTTTTATAGAAAACACAAAATATCTATTTTTGTGAAATAAGTTTTAAAAAAAAAAAAATATCTATCTTTTTAAAACGGGGAGAGTACTACATTGCATGAGTCGTGTGTTCGTCGCAATGTTTTGAATATATTATATATAATCTTCTAATACACCAGCATGTGATATTGCAGTTTATTGCGAAACTATTTAATATTTTAAAAACTATGCATTCTTCCCCGTTGGCCTATATGGATTCGTACGTAATAACAACAATGAGATGATGACGAAAGGAGAGAGAGAAAAAGCGAGAGAGAAAAAGCGCCGGTGGCCCCGACGTCCGGTGGCGCGTCCGCGCGCGTGCCGGCGTCGGTGGTTCATCTTTTTTCGGTTTAATCAAGGATCTCCGCTGTGGGCTTCGATCTACCGATTCCCCCGATATGCTGACGGATCTGGGCTGGGGTATTGCGCCATGAAGGGTTCGGCTCGTCCGGTGCTCCATGCGGCGGTGATGCTGCTTTCTCTGGTTCCGTGGTGAGGGGTGAAGAACGGTTACTCGTAGCGGCAGACGGCTCGTGATTTCAGGTGTAGTTTCCGGGGAGTAGAGGCTCGTTCAGCTCTACGACCGCCGGCCTTTGTTTCTGGGAGACGGTGGCTCTTTTAGCACCGTCATCGCCGGCTCCTGTTCCCGGAAGGCGGTAGCTTAGTTAGTATCGTTCTTCTCGGCTTTGGTCTTTTATTTTCGCTTTAGTTTTTGTTGGTTTTTTTCTGGCTCTTCTTCTTCTGTGTAGTCTGTTAATCAAAGCTTCAAAGCGCTTCCGCCTCTTGATCTCTCACCTGAAACGACTCGTGAATGTCGGGGGTGTTGGGTCAATGGTAGACGGTTCTCTTGTGACTGCGCAGATCGTGTTTAAGGGTGTTTGGATCAGTCGGTTTGGGATACGGACGAGATCGCGCTGGAGCTGATGCTTTCCGAGGTAAGATCCCTTGCGTCGTGAAGCTAGTGCGGTGGTGAGTTGGGGTTTGGGCAGCGCCGCTGTCGGTGGGTGTGCTGCGGGTTTTAGGGTTTCCTGATCTAGGGTGTCTGGTTGTGGGCTTAAGGTCCGGTTTGTTTGGGCCAATGAGTTTGTATGAATTTGGTATTTTAACTATGAATGAAATTTCAATTTGGGAAAAAAAAAAGAGATGATGACGAAAGGAAGAAAAACGTTGTCGATAAAATACTCAACATGAAAATATGAGATTTTAGAACTGTGAACAGTGGAAGAAACAAGTGAGGAAGACAAGAAATAAAGGGAAAAAAAAAGAGTGGAAATAGGAAGACTCGTTATCCAACAAATGTATCCACATTGGATTATAGATGATTTTTTATTATTGTGAGTACTTGTGCTGAGGGTCAAATACAGATACTCAAATAATCCCATGAAAGATGATACCGGTGAATACACTACAAGAAAACGTATCTTTACCGAGGAAGTTTAACGAGGAAAAATAATCCTCGTAAAAAAACGTTGATTTTGCGAGGAAATTACGTTGAGAAAGAAAAGCATCGTTATTTCGTCGTAAGGTAACGACAAAAAAAATTCGTCGTAAAGACGATGTAAATTGACGTGGCTTTTACGAGGAAATAGTTTTTCCTCGTAAAAGCCACGTAAATTTCGCGAGTGCTTTACGACGAAATATTTTACGTGTACTTAACGAGGAAATTTTGAATCCACCAACTTGGTAGGTGGCTCACGTTTTTTTTTGGCCATACAATTAATTTTCGTCGTAATTTCATAGTAAAATTACAACTACCAGATTCGAAATTTTCTATAAATATGGATGTTGGAACATCATTTTAAACACACCAACAACAAAAAACGTGAAAGAAAAAAAAATGGCTGGCTCTGGGACTATTTACGAGTTGCGGAATTGGATGTATATGCATAGAGATGCTAACGGGAGAGTGACGAAAGAATACCTTGCGGGGCTGGAGACATTTATGCACCAAGCAGATTCAACACCGCTCGCCCAAGAAAGTGGTAAGATGTTCTGTCCTTGTCGGAAATGCAACAATTCGAAATTGGCAAACCGTGAAAATGTTTGGAAGCATTTAATAAATAGAGGTTTCACGCCAAATTACTATATCTGGTTTCAACATGGGGAAGGTTATAATTATGATCAGAATGAAGCTAGTAGTAGTAATAGCAATTTTCAGGAAGAACCGGTTAATCATCATTTGCATAATGAACATAGTTACCATCAGGAGGAGATGGTAGATTATGATAGGGTTCATGATATGGTAGCTGATGCATTCGTAGCTCATGATGAAGATGAAGAACCTAATATAGATGCAAAAAAGTTTTACGGAATGTTAAACGCGGCGAATCAACCACTTTACAGTGGTTGTAGAGAAGGTCTCTCTAAATTGTCGTTGGCTGCTAGAATGATGAATATTAAAACTGATCACAATCTACCTGAAAGTTGCATGAACGAATGGGCGGACTTGTTTAAAGAGTATTTGCCGGAAGACAATGTGTCTGCTGATTCTTATTATGAGATTCAGAAATTAGTTTATAGTCTTGGGTTGCCTTCGGAGATGATAGATGTCTGCATCGACAACTGCATGATCTATTGGGGAGATGATGAGAAGCTAGAAGTATGTCGATTCTGCAAGAAGCCACGATTCAAGCCGCAAGGACGGGGACGTAATAGGGTACCGTACCAAAGGATGTGGTACCTACCAATTACAGACAGATTGAAAAGATTGTATCAATCAGAGCAGACTGCTGCAAAGATGAGATGGCATGCCGAGCATACTCAGACGGATGGTGAGATGACTCATCCATCAGATGCAAGAGCCTGGAAACATTTCAACAAAGTACATCCGGATTTTGCTAGCAATAGCCGGAATGTGTATCTCGGATTATGCACAGATGGATTTAGTCCGTTCGGAATGTCAGGGAGACAATATTCATTGTGGCCAGTCTTTCTTACGCCATACAACCTGCCACCGGAGATGTGCATGCAACGGGAGTTGCTATTCTTGACGATATTGATACCTGGTCCGAACCATCCAAAAAGGTCCCTGGATGTTTTCCTACAACCACTGATAAAAGAGTTGAAGGATTTGTGGTCAACAGGGGTGAGGACGTATGACTGTTCAACGAAGACGAATTTTACGATGCGAGCTATGCTTTTGTGGACCATAAGTGACTTTCCTGCATATGGGATGTTGTCTGGATGGACTACACATGGGAGATTAGCTTGTCCATATTGTAATGGAACGACAGATGCGTTTCAACTGAAGAATGGTAGGAAGACAAGTTGGTTTGATTGTCATCGTCGATTTCTTCCCATTGGCCATCCTTACCGAAGAAACAAGAATTTGTTTAGGCACAAAAGGGTTGTGAGAGACACTTCTCCACCATATCTAACTGGAGAACAAATTGAAGCACAAATCGACTACTACGGAGCTAACGAAACAGTTCGTTGGGGTGGTAATTGGCATGTCCCTCGTAATATGCCTGATTCTTACGGTGTTCATCACAACTGGCACAAGAAGAGTATATTTTGGGAGTTGCCATATTGGAAGGATCTTCTTCTGCGCCACAACCTCGATGTGATGCATATAGAGAAGAATTTCTTTGAGAACATCATGAATACAATATTGAATGTCCCAGGGAAGACAAAAGACAACATAAAATCGAGGTTGGACTTGCCGGATATTTGCTCAAGAAGCGAGTTACATATTAAAAGCAATGGACAAGTTCCCGTTCCGATATTCAGACTGTCTTCAGAAAAAAAGTCGGTGTTGTTCAACTGGGTGGCATCAGAAGTGAAGTTTCCCGATGGGTATGTTTCAAATCTCTCTAGATGTGTTGAAAAGGGTCAAAAGTTCTCTGGGATGAAGAGTCATGATTGTCATGTCTTTATGCAACGACTACTGCCCTTTGCATTTGCGGAGCTACTTCCAACAAACGTACATGAAGCACTTGCAGGTTCGTAGTGTTTTATATCACAATAATTTTATAACGGTCTAGTTTGCAAAATAATATACGACTAACAATGTGTTTAATTGTTTTTGGAATATAAAAGGCATTGGAGCATTTTTCAGGGATCTGAGCACACGCACTCTTAAAGAAGAAGTTGTAGAACAGCTTCAGGAGAACATTCCCATCTTATTGTGCAACTTGGAGAAGATATTTCCTCCTGGATTTTTTGACGTCATGGAGCATCTAGCTGTCCACCTCCCATATGAAGCATTGCTTCGTGGACCTGTACATTACGGATGGATGTATCAGTATGAGCGAGCCATGAAATATTTGAAGGGAAAAGCAAAGAACCTCGCCAAAGTTGAAGGTTCTATAATTGCTGGAAGTTTGACGGAAGAAGTTTCTCACTTCACATCGTACTACTTTGCGTCAAAAGTACGTACCCGTAGAAGAGCTCCAAGAAGATATGATGATGGTGGAGTTGCGCCAACATATGCAGTTGCTGGTGTTCCAGACATCTTTAGCCAGATTGGACGACTCGGTGGGAAGTCTAAAGAGGTTTGGTGGTCGAGTGAACAAGACGCTCATAGTGCACACACCTATATTCTACTCAATTGCGAGGATCCATTGATGCGTTATTTTGAAAGGTAACATATATGGACACTTCAAAACACATATAATTAATTATATAATTGCAAGAGATTCATTCCTATGAAATGTGATTAATTTTACAGCCTATTTGTTTCTCAAGTCGAAGAAACATTTCCTGGTATATCCACAAGTGACGTAGACAAAAGGAAAGATCAGCACTTCATTAAGTGGTTGCGGAATCAGGTATTATAACTCAAACTATTTTTTCATACATGATTTGTATTTTAATGTTCTCTTTATTTTTGCAGGTTGATTATGACGACGATGCAGATTATCCTAAGTGGTTACACGAAGTAATTCAATCTCCACTTGTAAAGGTCACCACATCACAGATGTATTTCACACGAGGCTACACTTTTCACACATATGAGTATGGTAGACAGCGGGCGACCAGTAACTATGGAATATGTGTGAAAGGGGAAACAGATTTCTACGGGATCTTGACGGAGATTATTGAAGTCGAATTTCCAGGGATACTGAAGCTGAAATGCGTCATCTTCAAATGTGAATGGTTCGACCCCGTCGTCAACAGAGGTGTTCGGTCTAACAAATTTGGTGTAGTTGATGTCAACGGTGGACGTCGGTACAACAAATTCGAGCCTTTCATCTTAGCTTCACAAGCAGACCAAGTTAGCTTCCTTCCATACCCTCGGATGAGAGATTCGGGTATAAATTGGTTAGCAGTGATCAAAGTTACACCTCGAGGACGAATCATCAGTGGAGAAGAACCACCATTGCAAGAAGAACAGATAAATGAAGTCGAGGAACCTGAACAAGAAGTTGATGACATCCTTCTCATTGATCCGCATAATCACGAATACGAAGATCTTACCGATGATGCCACAGACGAAGCTGTAGAAGACGAGTTTAATGAAAATGATGATATTTCTAGTGATGACGAGAATGTCGATGTATCCGATTGATGTATTTGATTTTGTGTAGTTTGTTTTATGAATAAGGTAATGTGAGAGTTTGTTTTATGAATAAGGTAATGTGGGAGTTTGTTTTATGAATAAGAAATTGTGGGAGTTTGTTTTATAAATAAGTAAATGTGGGAATTGTGGTTTGGAATGGAAATAAAGATGGGGTTTGGAATATATGAAGTAGAAGATAAGGAATATGGGGTTTTGGGGTTTGGGGTTTCGGATTTTAGGGATTTAAACGTACTGCTCGTTAATTCCTCGTAATTTGACGTCGAATGTACGACGAAATCGTCGTTTATTCCACGTAGGACAGAATCGTCGTAAAGACCTCGTAAGGTAAATTGACGTAAATACCACGTAAAGTAAATGACGAAGGAGGCACTCTTTAATTCCACGTAGGATGATTTCGTCGTAAACACCTCGTAAGGGCACGAGGATTTTACGACGAAATTAAAAAAGCGGGGCACGCTAATTCCACGTAAGCAAGAATCGTCGTAAAAGAGTCGTAAACTAACGACGATATTACGACGAAAATATTAAAAATACTAAAAAAAGAAGAGAAGAAAGATGCTTGAATCACATTTGGCGAGACTTACGTAAGTCTCGACCACATGAGTTCCAAATATCTTCTTCTCTTCTTTTTTTTCCAAATTTTCTAAATTGGTGAAAAGCGGGACTTGCTACTTCCTCATAGTATAAAAACTAGAAAAAAAAGAAAGATACTAGAATTATATGTGGCGAGACTTAAGTCTCACCCACATAAATTCTAATATCTTCTTTTCTTCTTTTTTTTTTCAAATATTTCTAATTTGAAAAGTATTTTGGTGAGGAGTGTGATTTGTGTGTGTGGGATTGTGTGTGTGGTTTGAGAAGGAAAGTTGTGGGTATTTATAGAAAATAAAGGCTCGCTAATTCCTCGTAACTGGTTAACTCGTTAATTCCACGTAACCCTTTTCGTCGTAAAAACGTCGTTAACGAAAACGCGGGCCTTTGTATTTCGTCGCTATTTCGTCGTAACTGAAAACGCGGGCCTCTGTAATTCCTCGTAAGTTTACGAGGAAATTACGAGGACAAGTAATCTTATATATATCCCGAGCGAGCTCGCTCCGTCTTTCCTCTCCACTTCCTCTCCACTTCCTCCCTAATTCGTAGCAATGGTAAGTCTCCTAATTCCTCTCTAGTTTGATTAGTTTAGGATAGATTAGGTGGTTAGTATAGGGAATTTAGATAGGTTTACGGATCTTATGTTATTTAGTGTTGATTAGGTGGATAATTTTGGGAAGTATATGTTTACGAAAATTTAAAAAATTAATTTTTTTCTCAGGTTCGAAAAGGTAGACTTACTGCCCATTACAGAGAGATGTTCGGAGAGCCGGGTAGTCGTTTAGACCCGTCGTCTTCTTCAGCTCCCGGTTCTTCGGGTCAGGAGACTGTCCCCGAGACTCAGTACACTCAGAGAGTCATTGGATCTCCTTCTTCTAGTGCACCATCGGTTCTTCACGTGCCTCCCCAGATGCCTCCTCCTCCTGTGCCTCCTACGATGCCGGCACCTCCGATGCCCGCGGCCGAGATTCATCCCGATTTGATGGTGCCTCCGAGTGCTCCTTACTCGCAGTACACCGTAGAGGACATTCTCCGTCTGCCAGGCAGAGAAGGTTTACCAGTCATCGACCCCGACCGACCGGACGGAACTTTATGGTATGTTTCATTATTTTTTTATTCTTTTTAAATTATTTTATAACTTTAAAAAATAATTTATATTTTAAATTTGTATTTTTCAGGTGGGGGATTGACGGATGTCTTGCATCGGACGTAACCGACACGATTAAAGGTTACTTCTCCATGGCACATCCGAACTGGAAAATGACGCCCCACTACGTCAGAAAGACGTGGTTCAAAATTTACGCTGTAAGTTCTATTAATTAAATATATATCTTTAAATTTTTTAATTATTTATATATATATTTTTTCTGAAAAACTAATTATAAATTATTTTTTCCAACAGCAAAAATATAATTGGACCTTCGGGATCACTGAGAGGGTGAGGAAGAAGTTTGAAGCGAAGGCGAAAGTTCGCTTGTTGGACACGGTCTCCAACTGGAAGGGTGACTGGATCGTGAAGGGGTATGAGCGTGGCAAACCCGCTGAGCTCACCACGGATGTCTGGGATGGCCTCATCCGATATTGGCGTCTTCCTGATTCCATTAGAATCGCCCAGTCTTGCTCTAACTCCCGTAACACAGTCGATGAGCACGGGAACGGGCCGATGCTTCACACTACGGGCCAAAAACCCCACGCTGGTGTCCGTTTGGAAATGGTAATTAAAAATTAAATTATATTAAATTTTTAGTATATTTTATATATATATTCTAATTAACAACTTTCTTAAATGTTTTTTTAGGCCAAAGAGACGGGAGAATTCCCGTCTCTTATGCAACTTTACGAGAGGACCCACAAGAACAAGGCGGGCCGATTTATAGATGGCAAGTCCGAGCAAATCTACAACGATTTGGCTGCTCGGGTTGAAGAACGCCAGACCCAGCTGACCCAACAGTCCACCGATGGATTACCCGTCACCTTATCCACACCTGAAGTGGATAAGCTTTACGAGGAGGTAAATTTTCTAAAATTTTAATTTTTTTAAATATTCATTTAATTTAACTTTAAATTTTTACTAACAAAATTTATTTTTTGTTTTTAAGGTTGTCCCTAAAAAAAAGGGACGGACGTTGGGGATTGGTTCCGTCAACGATGTTCCGAGAGCGACATCGTCTTATGTTCAGCGACGGGATGATGAAGTCGCTCAGCTGCGTAGGGAGTCCGAAGAGCTGCGTAGAGAGTCTACTCAGCTGCGTAGAGATTCTACTCAGCTGCGATCTCGTATGGGTGGACTCGAGGGCTTCTTGGACGTTGTAGCGGCCACAAATCCGGAATGGGCGACTTTGTTGAGGACCATGCGACAACAAAATCCTATCCCAGGCCAGTCACCGACCGACGACTCACATGCCGAGGCGGATGTTCAGGCGAGGAGTGATGAATTCTACGAGGCGATTAATTAACGACCACCCAAGTTCTTTTTAATTTCGGTTCTTGTATTGTGAATTCAAAACTTATTTATATATAAAATATTTTGGTTTTGATTTTTTTAGAATTTTAATTTCATTAATAATTTAAATAATTTAAATTATATTTATAATTATAATTTTTTATATTTCTATAAAATAATGAAACGAAGTAAATTCGTAGCTAATTTTGCGGCTTCTTTACGTGGAAGCTTAACGTGGTTTTTACGAGGAAACGTTTGGAAATCTATCAAGGTTTTTACGTTTTCTTTACGTGGAAAGCTTTCAAGGTATTTACGTCAATTTTACGAGTATTTATTTACGTGTGTCTTACGAGGAAAGATTTTCGTGGTAATTACGAGGAATGTTAGCGACGTCCTTACGAGGAATCTTTACGTGGTCTTTACGAGGAAAATTAGCGACGTCCTTACGAGGAATCTTTACGTGGTCTTTACGACGAAATATCCTCCTTCGCTTTTACGACGAAATTATTTCCTCGCTAACTTACGACGAATTAGCGAGGATATATGCGTTACGACAAACATATAACGACGAAACGGGTTTCCTCGCTAATTCGTCGTAACACTGCTTTTACGACGAATTAGCGAGGAAAACTGCCCTCGTAAAACTTGTGTTTTCTTGTAGTGATAGTCCAATCCCAAATTTTCTAAATAATGTTTAAGTCTTTAAGATATAGTTTTATGTCGTGTGACGACGAAACAAATGCCATATTTAAGTTATACAGTAACCTTTGGCCTTTTTTTTATGTTGATTTATTATGATATTATAATGATGAGAAAAATTACATAGACGATTCGACAACCGACAATACTTTATGCCGTATGAGGATCTATGCCTTACCGGATCACTTGAGACGTCCTATGAAGATCCACGTCTGGCCGGATTTACTTGCACCATGTTGAAGATTTCTTGTAACTCTTTCTTCTGTTTTCCGTAATCAGCATAATTGTTTAATAAATCGCTTTCTCTGGGAATTGAAACCTGGACCTCCTATAATGTTTAATCTGCAAGAGATGTGCAACCCTTTCTTCCATTTGACCTTTGAGAGGCAGCGTAAAGTCATGCCCCTACCTTTTTTCTCTACAACTTTCCAGATCTTGTGTTTAGGGTGGAGCCACTCCGGTCTTCGGTGTACTCCATTGGACCGTGAGGCGGCCTCACACCCTCTTTCCTCAACAACAAAACTTAATGATGGATTTGCTTCCGGTTGGTGGTCATTTCGAGGTGTTTCTCTTCTTCCTCCGTTGTTGTTTCGTCTCGCTCTCTGGTGTGACGGACCAATAAGGGAACCTCGTACGTTCTGGTGGCTCCTCAGCTGACAGAAAACTGCTCTCCATTAGAGGACTGTGAAGGCGTAGCCGGAAACTGCAAGTTAGACATTGGGATCCTAGGGTCTTGCTTCGAGGCAGAGATAAATTTCTGCTGGCGGTGGATCTGTTCATGGGATGGCGGTTTGCATGGATATCCATTTTCAACGCGGTCGATCTCTTAAGTGGAGAGCTTGAGTAGGAACACGTGGTGGCTCGGACCCGTGAGACGGTGAAGCTCCTCCCAGTATACGGCGGCTAGGTTTCAGGAGTTAACTCCTTGCGATTTCAGTGATTTATAAGCTGCAGGGACGCCTCTGAGGTGACAACGCATTGACGGTACACTGTGGCGGATCGAGTGGTCGGCTTGGACACCCCACCACCGTGAAGCTCCAGACAATCCAGCCTTTCTTTCCCTCAGCTGTAGATCTGTTGTTTTAGGATTGTTTTCATCTATGTTTCCTTGTAACCTAGCAAGCTTTTGTTTCTCTGGTGTACCGGGCGGTTCTCGTTCGATTTGCCTAATAAGGTTGTTTAAATTAATATAATTATAGTTTAAAATGAAAAAGAAAAAAACAAATGCCATATTTTTTCTTCAAGTCCTCCTTCTCACCTAGATTCTCATTCTCAAAATTTGTTCATTAATTTTCTTCGTACAAACAAAAATCAACTTAAAACTCATTTTTTTGTCAGCAATATATAGACTCATATAGACTCTGCAAACCAAACTGGTAGCTCGCATCCATGTGGACGACAAACGAAGGTTATTTTCTTGCACTGCATGCAAGGCTGACCGCCCTTGAATTATGCAACTGTGGTATATGAATAATCTCTGAGCTATTGAAACTTGTTTTCAAGTTCTTTATGTCTTCCAAATAACTTGCAAAGGTTGTCCATTCTTCTGGTTCTGAAACATTCTTTACCGATTGAGAACAATCTCTTGCAAAAGTAACAGAAAACTATCTTAGGTTCCATTGCCCAAATGAGAGTCTCTATCTCCGAATGAAGTGGCGACTGACTCGCTTTTGTATTTCTTGCTCCCATTAAACCATCAAAACGTTCCAATAAGCTATACCACCCTTGTCCAAAAAATATTTCATGGTTTTTCCATAATCCATCCGTAAAACACCATCTACCTTGGTTAGACGGTACTATTGTTGCTACTGGTAATCAATTTTGATCGATTCCGTGTGCAAGTGAAGTGTATGCCTCAGCCCAAAGCAATGACTCTGTTTCCGCCAGTTTAAGAGTATCTTTAGGATGAACATCCAAAATTTTAAACACTTTGTTGTTTCTTCCTTTCCATATGTACTATAAAATCCAAGCTAATTGATGATCTTCTAATTCCACGGAAACCCTCCAAAATAAATGATCACTATTTGCGAACAATGATTATGTAGGAAATATGTCTGGGATTGATGGAACTCTGGAGAGTACCCAAACCTGAACCTCTTGCATGGCATAGATTGTATCCCTTTGTAAACCTCTTGCCCTTAAATCAACTTAAAATTCTAGCTGGCGAAATATTAAGCACAGACTATTTTTCGAAATAAGTAAAATTTTAAAGTATTTATATGTTTATGAAATTTAGCTGATATATTTTTATTTAATTTTTTTATATTTTGTATGAACACATCTATAATTTTCTACCCATGCACAGCATTCACCTAGGAGTAATAACAAGAAAATAATAGATTCTGTAATTGGTTAGTCAATATCAATATTATGTAATTTTTTTCTTTTTTGACAGCAAAGAATTTACAGACTCATGTTGACTCTGTAAACCAAATCGGTAACTCCGCATCCATGTGAACGACAAATGACGATTGTTTCTATCCGCCCGAAGATTCGCCGTCCGAGGTACAATATCAATATTATGTAATAAACAATTAGAATAATATTCAATCAATATTATAAAATATTAGGAGTGTCATAACCACACATAGAGAAATATGGTACCATATAACATGCCTTAAATCCGTATAAATATTGTTTTATTCACCGAAGCTTTGAAAAATCAGAAGTTCTATCGGTAAAGTTTCCACCTAACATAAGATTTAATCTGTCACTAGATTTTAACCCGCACGCACGTACGGATATATGTTTATTTTAAAATCATATTTAAACAATAAAAAAGCTAAGATATATATATATATATATATATATATATACTATCAATTTTTAAGTTATAATATTATTTTGGAAACTTTATATTTGTTAAAATTTGTTTTTGATGAAATTTTACTATTCATATATAAATCACTTATTTTGTTTATTTATTTAAAAATGCAACATTATATTAATATTTTAATTAATATATTTTATTATAGTTTGGTGTTTTTATTTTTACTACAAAAATCAAACATAAAATGTTACAAACATTAAATTATTATTTATTTTGTTTTAAAATAATAATTTTATAATTTTAAAAAGAATTGGGATATACTATTTAATTTTAAAATTAATTACTGAAATATATATATATATATATATAATTTGATCTAGATTAAATATGATAAAAAATAAAAAATAATAGTATAATGGAAATATATTTGGCTTTTCTTAGGAATGGCATTGCTTAGATATATATTTTTTATTTGTTTCTGTTGGGAAAATACCATATACGAACAAATTTAGGATATTTAGTTAAGTTTCTAATTAATGGTCTAATATAAAGTTTTATATGATAGATAAAAAGGAGGACCCTAAATGAATAGATTAAATGGGTCTGTCGTTAGTGTAAAGTCTGTCATTGCAATTACTACAAAAAACGACCACAAAATTTGAATTTTACCACCAATTTAATTATCTAATACCAAACGTCTACCCGTAAACTAACAAAAACAACAACGATATTTTTATTACAAATATCAAATACTGTATTGCACAATTAATAAATACTGTATATTGACAAACTACTAGTTGGAACAATATAATAGAGTTAAAAACAAAAAAACTTCAAGAGAGAGAGAGAGAGAAAATTTCTCTCTAGGGTCTCTCCCCCAAAACCTTAACCTAGCCGCCGCGTCTTCTGCTCAACCGTCTTGGTGGCCGGATGCTTCTGCTCCGGTCGCCACCCCTGACACTGCTCCCATGTCCAAGCCTTCTCCCTGTTACTCTCCTCATCATGTCTCTCCTCTTTGCTTGGTGGCTCTGGATTTCTCTTTAGATCTATCGGGAACCATGGGCATTCATGGTTTCTCCGGAGTTCCGGCGAGGCGAGGTCGATCGAGGGTACCTCAGGGGCTTTGAATCAGCCTTGGATGAGTCAATTGTGCTCAGATCTGGGTCAGATCTGAGGCCCGTGAACCACCAGTTTCATGTGACGCACCGTCGCTGCTCCTGGCTCTAGGTTTGCTCCAATCGATTTATTCCACCGCTGGCCCAAGGTATGTGTAGAGCTTCTCCTCTTAGTCTCTGAGTGAAAAGTGGTGTGTAGGCTCGCCACAGAAGACCTCTGTTCTTAGTTCGAGATTCAGCTGCCATGGCGTTCTTCTGTGAGCTCTTGTGCTCTCCCTTCTCGTTTGTTGATGCTGATAATGAGGGTTTTGAGGACAACCCTGTGAAGGTGTCTTTGCTTGAAGGTGAAGCTCTGCTCACAATTGATGCTGCCTGTTGTTGAGGAGTCTTTCGTCAGTCTCCTTCTGCGTTCTCACGTCCCTTCTTTTGCCCCCGGCGAAAGCTTTGTGTTTCCTCTCGATGTTTCCACCACATCTTCTAGGTCCGTGGCCGGTTGAGAGGGTGATATTACCGCCTGCGTTGACCTGATTTCTGCTCTTACTCTTCACTGGTTGGAATGTCGAGATTACACTTTGTCTTTTCGCTGCGTTAGCTTCGGGTCTGTTTGTTCGGCGTCCTCCTCCTCTGGTGTTCCGGGGCCGTTTCCAGGCGCCTCCGTTGAAGCCGTTTGGAGCCACCTTCGGGTGTGTGTTCGTCCGAACAGCTGGTAGCTATTCTCTTGGTCGTATTAGGTGATCAGGAAGCATTTTGTAAGGGATCAATTCTGCTGTCTCTTGTTCTAGTTTTAAATTAGCTTCATTGCTCACCATTAGTGGTTTGCTATGGACCTAAATCATAATTTCTTAGGGGTTTTTACTTTTTTTGCAGCTCCTAAGAACTGAATGGCTTTAATTTGCAGATTCTGGTTCAAAATTTGTAACCAAACCATCATTCTAGTAATGACATTTACATTTTTAGCAAAAAAAAAAAAAAAAAACAATATAATAGAGTTCATTTGTATAATTATAAACAGTGATCGAAGAAACGTACATGTTTGATTTGTGCAGGATGTGGGGTTGGAGTGAGTGGGTTGGGTACAGAAGATGGGTCAGTGAGCCAGGAGCTGTTTCTCCTTTGGTAGGGACATATATCATCAATTTATGGGCCTCGCATATCATAGTCCTAGCTGCATCTTTTCGGGTTATCTATATATAATATAAAAAGAGAATCATTCTAAAAATTTTACTTGCAAAAGATTGTTGGATCTACTTATTAACTATTTATTATATTTTTATTCTATTTTTATTTTCTCTAACGATATAAATATTTTACATAATTTAAATGAACTTATTTATTACTCTCTATAATCTATTATATAATTACTCAAAATCCCCAAGAATATAGGACATATGACTCTAACATGTTAAACATGTATAACATTTTTACGTAAATTAGAAGTTAAAATCTTTAATGTCAAATATTCAACTATGAAACATTGATTTAATTAATTACATGCAATCAACTATTAAGATTTTATCTTACATTCTTAAACATGAATTAAATGATTACTCTTATTATAAGAAAAACAAAATCAAATGGGTCTAAACCAGTTAGAAATTTAAACGGAATTAGTCAAATTGACTTGTTTAAATAGGGCATGATTCTTTATTTTACAAATTCTAACAATGCAAATGATACGCTTTTATTGAATTTTCACAAATTTAAAATATCCCGCGCTTTAAATATCGAATAATTTGGGTGTTTTGGGTAAAAATATAGGATAATTCAATTTTTAATACTTGAATAAAAATATTGGGGTAATTTTTTTTGTGTGTAACTTTGTTTATAAATAGTATCGTAAGATATTTGGTTATTTAGAAGTTAAATATAGTTAATATTGGTAGGTATATAATTATATTTTAAATTTTCAAGTACTCATTTGGTTATCGGTTCGGTTTATATTCTTCAGTTCCAGATATATATAGGATATGCTTGGTTTTTTATAAAATTCAGTTTAATTTTAATTTTTTATTGTTTGGTAAGGTTTGGTTCACCTGGATAAATGTGTCCAGACCTATACATTATTTTATATAAAATTTATTTAGAAGAATTTATTTAATTTCAAAAATAAACTAGTGGTTTCTAATTCTGGGTCAAAATCTAGTTTCTAGTTAAAATCTAGTGTGATATTTTTTTATTTGTTTTAGTGATGAAGACGAGAAAAAATTGGATGGTATCAAAATTACCCTATACTAGCAGTGTCATATGAATTAATTTTGGTGAAAATACAATACATATTATAAATTAATCTATCTTTCATAAATTATAATTAAAAAAAAAATAATTTTGGTGATAATACAATAAATATTATGAATAAATCTATCTTTTATAAATTTATATATTTTAAAAAAAAATCTAATGAGTGCATCAAAAGCATAAAACAATATACACTATTTTTGAAATTACAAATTTACGAAAGAAAACTTCACTTTTAATCTGTCAATGAGCAGACATCAGCTGATATTTGTTTTGGTAATATATTGAGTTATTTTGTATTTTATAAAATTGAATTACTCTTATAACTAAATTAATTTAGCAATTTACCAAAAAAATGCAGGATTAGACTTTTTCAAAGCTAACATTACTTCACATGAAGTCTCCATATATGTCACATGAAGTCTACTGAGTGTGACCAGAAGTCTGATCAGGTTAATTTTGTAAATGATCATGTTTGATTTTATACAAGTACACTTTTGTTGAAATTTACTCTCAGAACTAGGGGTATAATTAAAGTCTCTGGTAAATTAAGTGCAAACTTTGGGTGAATTATGTCTGCTCGGTTTTTGAAAATAGTAAAAGTCATCGAAATTATGCTTGTTAGTATATTTCTGGTTAAATTTTTTATATATTTGTCAATTGTGAAAGTGACATAAGCATACTTCTTGTAAAATCTCAGAACTTCGGTGATAAATAAGAAGATTTCAGGTGAAGTCTGCTATGAAAAATTCAAATTCATATGAAGTTGTTAAATGCAAAATTAATTTCGCTTTATGTTTACTCAATTTTTTGTTTCAAAGGGAATTTCTACAGAATAGTCAATTTCAAAACTAACACTTGCATTGAATAAGAGATTTCATGTGAAGCCTTCATCTCGAAACATATCTAAAAAATTCGAAATCATTTGAATAATTACGTAGATCTAGTGAGAGTTTGTATTTAGCTTCTCTAAGCACCCAAAACTTATAATTTAAGACGAATGAAAGATACTCAGTCGTTAATAAACAAGAATCATCAGACTTGAGGAAGTTCGATGAAAATGTTATTTTGAAACAAAAAAATTGGGATTTTTTTAATGAAATGATAGAAGAAAATTAAGATAAATGAGTTTGGTGTGAAATAATGAGAGAAGATGTAAACTTTAAATTAAAAAGCATTTATAGCTTGGTTTTTGGTTATGCTAGTTGGTGATATTTATAATAATTATATTTTGTTATTAAATTAATATGGTGAAGATGTGTGTGGCATATTCATGGATTTTGTAAAATATATAATGACATTTCATAAATAATTAATATCCTAGGATGAACATTTTGAAAGTTCGTAAAGAATTTTTTTTTGTAATTTATCAGGAATTTATGGTCATTAAAATCTTATTTCATACAGCTTAAGAAATCAAACAAAAACCAAGAAATGTTAAATTGACAATCAAATGCAACACCAAAATTGCAAAATTGAAACCAATACATAAAGATTTTTTTCTCCACTTTGGTTATTTTTAGAACGAATGAGAAAACGCCTGGTCAAGAAAAGAAAAAAACTTAGCAAATATAAAGTTAAATCGAGTTCAAACTTTTTGACACCTAATTTTAAAAATCTGCAAATAATCAGAATAAATTGAATAAAACTATAAGAAAATTAATCTAAATAAGTTAGCAATTAACTGAATATAATAAAGTTCTTAAGCCATAAACGAAAATAATATGATGGAAAGGATTGATTTTCATCATAACAAAATTTCAAATTTATGTTTTCATAGCAAATCACATCAAACCATTATCATTTTTTTGTCAGTAAACAAAATTTATAGAATTAAGATTGTACAAACGCATTTTTTTGCTTACAATAATGCATACTTATCACTTATAAAGTATTTAGATAAATAATTTAACAAATATATAAAATGCTGATATAAGAATTCAGAAAGATAACGTGTTTACAGAGATAAAATTAATGTGAAAATTTTATGTTGACCCTGCTTTAAGGGGTTATTTGCTTCTCCAAAAATCTCTTGAAAATGATATATATATTTAACTAAAAAATATATATTGACCAGATGTTTGAAATATATTAGTTTGAATGCATTTGTCTTTGCATCCACCATTTGATAATTTTTTTACTATGTAAATTTCGATGATCATCCAACCTAAATAAATTTATCGACTTAAGAATATGCGTATAGATTTTAAAACTTTTCGCTGTTCAGGAAATGATATATGGTATCTTGAAACAGAGGAACCTACGGATCCACAATCACATCGCCAACACTCCATTGCTTCTCTCTAAGGATATCAACAACCAAATTCTGAACTCTATCACTATTTGTGCTAGGAAGCGGGTCGGATCTACCCGCTGGACCATCCCACAGCAGGTTGGCACTTAGTTTTCCAAAAAAAAAGATTGACTCGCATAAACCACGAATAAAATATAGTAGATCTGTATTTTCTCCGCTTGAGTTTGCAGGTTATCCATGGTTATCTGCGAATAATAATAATTAAACAAAAATTAATTTTAATATATTCTACTTTAAAAAATATTTAAATTATGAATTGTATATTATTAAATTATTAAATTAATAAATTAAGAAATATTTTTATTATATAACATTTAAATTAAAATTAGAAAAATTAACAAAAAAACATATTTTTATTTAAATTTGCCAGGTTCGTGGATATCCATAGTTCTGAAATAATCGACCTGCATCCGCTCCTAATCCTAAACATTTAATCCGTATCAACTCTATATACAAAAAAAATCTTTACCCATACCTACTCTCCAGCGGGTCAAGCGGGTGGGACTCACAAATTTTTAAACTAAATTTCCAGCCCTAATCACAGCGTGGAAGCACATGAAAGGATTCACAAGAATGATGTCGCTTTGGATCCGTTAGCAAATGGCAATAAATCATTTCATTTGCATTGTATACTAACGGTCCCGGCCCAGTGTAAATGGCTGCCTAAAACAAAAATTAATATTGTACCTCAGCGGAGTCGAACCATGTACTTTAAACACAAGGAAGAACAGCACAACTACTAGACTACATACATTCTTTTCGTAATTTTGATGCTCCTAGTGGCGTGTAAAGCCCTAGTTTTACCAGATTTAGGTCAGGAGAGGCATTGTATACTGAGTGTAGAGTCTTGTGCTTTTGTTTCCTTGTTAGTAAGGACACTTGTATAATGACTCCTGTTTTTTCTTCTTTTTTTGTGAGGGAGCTTTATGTAACCTCTTTCTTCATCATTAATAAATTTAATATTTTTAGCCAAAAAAGAACAAAAGTATAGATATTGCCATTGTTGATAGCTTAATAAAACACATGATAAGTTGTAAACAAAACCAAACTAATTTGTATGTCAAAAAAACAACCAAACTAATTCTTATGATTTATTTTTGTCTTTTTTGTTTTGCAGCAATAATGGGAAAAAATAAGAATACAATTTTAAATATATACATATTTTTTCTTAAATATAATTTAAAATAAACAAAATTGTTAATTTAATTTTAATTTTATGTTCAATTAAATCAAAATTTATATTAAAATATTAATAAGTAAATAAAAAATTTAAAATAAAAATAAAAAAAAACATTTTTCAATGTAATTTGAATTTAAACATTTTATTATTGCACATGGTGCAAGAAAACACTTTGTAATGTATACTTTTCTTCTACAAAATGACCATACACCCCTAAATTTCGTTTATCCAAACAAGCGCTCCCACACCTCTTGTTGAATCCTTGACTTGTAGGTCCATTACATTCTTTTTTAAACAACCCATTACATTCTTATACCTACCCTAAAACATTACCTCAAAGGAACCCCTAAAGTTACTCAAAGTTTTGAGTTGACCCCATAGTTAAACACTCACACCACATATCGAGCAGCCTTTTTTTATTCACATCCTAAATCTCCTCTCAGCAGCAATAACAAGAAGCCTTGAGACACCTTGTGTCCACATATCATACTCCCTCTGGCTCTTGCACTCGAATTCTACATCACCTCGCAGAACCGTCTTCAAACCGAAGTATCTCAGATCATCTCCTCCCTCTAGCAAATGTCGTCCGGGCCAGGCCGGGACATTCTTGATCACTTCAAGCACAATGTCTGAAGAAAATTGGAACATAGTTACATCGAAAGAGTCTTCAAGTTCACATTCAAAAGAACAAAAAAAAAGGTCAAAGATTGAGGGCCACTTTGATCTTATAAGTTACTTTAGTTAGACACAATTGCTTTTTTTTTTCCTTTTTCTTCTCAAATCCCCAAATCCAAAGCAGACCCACATCAAAATTTTGAATTCTTTTTACCAGGGTTCACATTAAAATTGACTCATTGCCAGTAGATAGTGACAAAAAGTTAAAGCTTTCAACTTTGGTACTATGAAAGGTACAACCTAAAAAATAAAAAAACATTCTTTGTTTTAAACCCCATTAGAAGAATCATATTTAATGTCTTGGAAGGAGTTAGATAAACCTCCTATCAATTTAAAAATCGTGTGTTAAGAAAAGAGATGTTATATGTAATAGAGTAAATATCTCTTACTCTTTTTCTTCTTGGTAAATGTTTTCCCAACATACTTGCTCTTCATCTTCAACATAACCTACAAGTTTAGTAATTAAAAAAATCAGAATTGTTGAAAAAAAAATCAGAATTAAATAAGATGATTCATTCTCAAAGAAGATGCTTAAGCAAAAGACAAAATGTGGATCCCATAACTTCATTATCATCATCATTGTCATAACGAATGCTTTTTTTTATTAGCTTTAGTTTTGTTTCTGCTTTCTCTTCTTTTCCTGCCATTTGAAATTATCTTTTTGTGTGTTTCATATAACAAAGTTCATATCCATGTGAAGTAAGCTAAAGATTCCCACTGATTTACAAATAATTTGACAATCTTTTTATCTTTTCATTAGATCAACGATCATTTCTAAAGTGAACAAGTTACGAGACACCATAAGAATAAACCTTTACCTGATTCGTCTTGTTGATGTAAACAGAGACTATTTTCCAGTGGAGATCACCTGCAAAAGTAACAAAAAAGCATCAGATCACAAAAGATCCTATAACTATAACGTAAACAAAAATAAAAAGACGTGATAATTTTTGTTACCTTTGCGAGTACGTTTGAGAAGTTCACAACCTCTAGCGAGCCATTCTCGGCTACAAGTTCCCAAGAAATTATCTTCTTGTATAAGCTCCCCGCTGTGACTACTACTTGAGCTTCCATTGCTACCATTATTAAGGTTGCTGCATCCTCCAGAAGTTGTGAGTCCTTTGTCCATTGGAATCACTGATGCAATGTTCCAAACTTCCTTCATGGCCCTTGCCTTTAGTGTTGCCACTCCTCTTAACGCTGCACCAGAATATAGTCAAATTACCAAAACATTTACTTTGATCTCTGCATAAATTTAACTCTTAAGCTAAACCCTAAGATCAGTTATTATGTTTTATTCATCAAAATCAAAACTTTATCGAAAACCCAAAATAAAAATTCTTGAAGCTACT
The DNA here is from genome assembly GCF_020379485.1 of Brassica napus. Lineage (NCBI taxonomy): Eukaryota > Viridiplantae > Streptophyta > Magnoliopsida > Brassicales > Brassicaceae > Brassica > Brassica napus. The sequence continues at coordinate 9,843,173 of NC_063441.1, forward strand.
AAACCTGTGGCTGCACCGGCGGTGAGTGTCATGATATCACCGGCAGAGCGAACATTGACGGCGGAGCTAACAACATAGGCCAAATGCTCTCTTTCAGCTCCCATCACTTCAGCAGCCTCCACACACTGAGCAGCCACAAGAGTCGCGGCTGAAGCAACAGCCATGTCGGTTTTAGCCATCTGCTCATCCTTCCCGGCGCTCGAAGACGCGGCGGTGGCTGCTGCGATAGCGGCTACAGCTGCAGCCACACCGGCGACGGAGACAGCAGCGTGAATCTGAGCGTTGTGTGCTCGAGTCTCCTCTTTCTTCTTCTCCCTCCGGTCCTTAAGCCACCGTCCTACAGTCTTGGATTGTGTAGCTGTGGCGGTTATAGGTCCCGGAGTAGTCGCCGTTGAACGGAACTGGCAGTTTATGTTGTTCAGTGAACTGTTGTTTGCTCGAATAAACTGCTGCATAGTAATTCAAATTAGGGATTCGCCGGAAATGGATAAAGAAATCAATGAAGCCAAAACTAAAAAGGAATTGTCATGGAAGCGTGATGAACAAGAAAAAGACAAAAATCAAATCTAGTAAATGAGATTGCTTTCGACCAAAGTGTCACTAAAATAATAATAAAAATTAACAACCTATATTTGTTTCACAAAATAAATTGGTTTCCTTTTTCAAAAAATAAAATAAAATAAAAATGAAATAAATTGGTTTATTTAAAATATTAAAATGCAGAATATAATTTATTATACATTATCCACCAGTTAAATATGATCTCTGGGTATGCTTGAATATTATAAAATCATATAAAATATGTAACAATTTATATTATAAAATAAAAAATACTTATAACACAATTTATATTATTAATTAGGGAGTTTATTTCAATAAATTGTTGTACTTTTACCAAATATACTATGTATCTGAATATTTTTAATCCTCGGAAAGCCTAGTGGAGAAAAACATGATCTCTGGGTATGGTTGGATAAAGAGAAAGGTGTGTTATTTCACTGTCTCTCATGTACCCAAATTGTCAGTGAGGCAGTAAAAACTGAAACATTTACATTGAGAGAAACACAAAAACAAAAGTTTCAGAATCTCAGAAAATGCTTTACTACTTAACAATAAACCCAACATTTCACCAAAATGTAAGTATATTATAGAGAAAATAAAAACCTTGATGTCGTCGGATTCTGGAGGAGGACTGTCGGTTAAAGAACCGTTGAGAGGACCACTACTACTATGTGAAAGCCGACCAGATGTTCTTGGTGACACTTCTTGCTGCAAAAAGATGATGAAGATGAGACAAAAGGAGAATCAAGAAAGAGATGACGACAAAATACAAGAACTTGTGATTATGTCTTATAGGGACCCAGAAAGCGAGTGTGTAGATAGTTTATATCTAATCATATTTTTTTCCGCTCTTTTCTTGTTTGATTAATTATTATAATTATTGCGCGTGAATATACTAATAGATAAATTCATGAACAATTTGAAACTAGATTTGAGATATTTCTATAAAAAGACAGAAATAAAGAATCTGAGGACAAGAACAAAAAAGAAACTGAAAGAGATTATCTCTGTCTACATCTCGCAAAAGTAAAAGTTGCTTAGGTTTGTCCGTAATTACTCTGTTCTTATCTAGAACAAAAATAAAAAATAAAAGAAGAGGGAGAAGAGACTCACAGATTGAGACAAGATACGATCCATCACCATTTGAGAAGTCTCTGAAGAAGCGAAAGAGAAAGGGTTTCCGGAGACAAGTCCGCTCTCCTCCGTATCACCGTCTCTGAGTATGGGTTCTTCTTCGGTTTTGGAGAGGAGGTTCTGAGGATCAGAAGGTGTTAAAGCCTTGGATACTTCGAGAGCTGAGGCGCTCCAGGAGCGAGCGAGGAACTCCATAGGCTCAAGCGGCGTCTCCGGTGGCCGGTAAATCGGATCGGGTCTCCATGTTGGAACCATGGATCTTTCCATTTTAGACAGAGAGTGAAGGAAGCGAGATAGTGGAGGGGGAGAGAGAGAGAGGGTGTGTGTGTTGGTTTGAAATGAGAGGTTGTCAATGGAGTGAAATTTATAGTGACAACAAAGCTATTTGATCACTATGCTTTTTTCTGTCCGTTTTATTGCTTTCTCTCTCTCTCTCTCTCTCTCTCTCTCTCTCTCTCTCTCTCTCTCTCTCTCTCTCTCTCTCTCTCTCTCTCTCTCTCTCTCTCTCTCTCTCTCTCTCTCTCTCTCTCTCTAGAAAATTAGCTAATTACCCTTTATTTTACTTGAAACAAAATTAGTACCAAACTATCGAAAAATGTTTTTGTTTTATTTTAATTGCCCAATGTCTTTTCCTATGATCTGATAATATTAGAGATAAAGTGGAACTTATAACATTCCTAGTTAGCAAAGACGGCAGAAGACGAAATATGCTTAAAAACGAAAGTCCCCCGAAACAAAGAATATATACAGAGAAAATCAAACCCAAGACACTAGACAAAACGGCTTGAATCCTAAACAACCAGAATAAACTTCACATCCACATAATTTTCTAACTTCTATAAGAGAGCTTACTAAAAATGCCTTCAGCCAAACACCAGTAAACCACTTCTTCATAGAACAAAGAGGAAACTCCTAGGAACCAAATTATATTTTTTCTTAGTGGGTTAATAACAGTCTTTTTGATTTTCAGATACTTTTACTATACTCATTTTATTATATTCTATTCCACTATATATGAGTTACTAGATCTTACGGTTCGACCACAAGTCTGATTCGGATATAAAAACTCAATGAAAACATTGTACCCGACTGAAATAATAATAATAAAATATCTTTAAATATTTTAGATATCTAATAATAAACATAAATTCATTTAATATTTGAGTTTACGGTCACCAAAAAAATATCCGCGCTTCTTAAGCGCGGATCAAAATCTAGTTTGTATTTTATAATCATGGTGCATAGATGAATTATTATAAACTTTGTACTTAGGATTTGAAAAAATACTATACCTAAAAGTTTAAACTAAACACAATCCGAAATAAAAAAAATTGAATGAAAAGTAAAAAGAAATGAAAGTCAATTGTTACTAAATTCGTTTTGTTTTTCAATATCACTAATATTTTTACAATTTTCTTGTTAAAAATTATAATAAAAATTAATAATAATAATAAGACTATTAAATAATATTTTTAATTTATTTTTAAGAAAAATTGTTTTTATTATTTTAGTATATATATTTTTGATTATGAGATAGTTTAACACATATCACATTTTTAAATATATAACTGACATGTGTCACAAACATGTTAATTAGCAACATTGAAGAACCGAACTTTATATAATAAGATAATAATAATAAAACCATTAAATAATATTTATAATTAATTTTTAAGAAAAATCATTTTTATTATTTCAGTATATATATTTTTCATTATGAGATTTTTTAACACATATCACAATTTTAAATATATAACTGACATGTGTCACAATCATGTTAATTATATTTCCATTAAAATTTTAGAAAAAGAAAATTATATTAAATAAATTATTTTCAAATCTATTTTTTTAGGATTTTGAAAAAGGAAAATTTCTAAAACATTACTACTGAATATTTTTTAAAAAACTTTTACTATTAAATAATTTTTAAAAGTAGTTTTTTCTCAAAATTCGTTTTTATTATCTTGTTATATATATTTTTTAATCATTATATATTAAACACATGTCACAATTTTAAATGTAAAATTATTATCAAATAAGTTTTTGGAATTATCTTTTGATTAGGATTTTAAAAAGAAAAATTACTCTTAAATAATATTTATAGTTACTTTTTAATAAACACATGTCACAATCTTAAAATATATAATTGACAATTGCCGCGATCATGTTAATTAGCAACTTTAAAGAACAAAACTTTATATAATAAGATTTGCAATTATCTTTTGATTAGGATTTTAAAAAGGAAAATTACTGTTAAATAATATTTATAGTTACTTTCTAATAAACACATGTCACAATCTTAAAATATATAATTGCCACGTGTCGCGATCATGTTAATTAGCAACTTTGAAGAACCAAACTTTATATAATAAGATTGGATCGATTGATATTTTCCTAGACTTTGATTTTGTTCAGACGATTATCGCTAGCAATACAAGTAATTATCTGGACAACTAGTACCAGTCTCACGTTATATATATGGTTCGTACCTAGTTAAATATATTTTGTTGACAATTAAAAGTTCATAATTTTAATATGCTGTTTACAAACTAACAAGCCTATACACAGAGCCGGCCCATGGATCAAGCCAAGGAAGTAGTAGTTTCCGGCCGCATTATTATAAAGATAATTTCGGCCACAATTGAACAATAATTTCTCTTGGTCTAGTGGCGATATCAGAAGGCTTTAAGATTCTCTTCTCCCAACCTGGGTTTTGGATTCCCTAGGACCGGCACTGCCTATACATGATTACTGGGACAAGTACTGAACCACCTCCTTTAACACGGTGATCTTAATATAAAAAGGAGATGTATATTTACTTGTTCAATATTCTGTTTTTGCAGCCACAGCTCAGTAAGTTTATTCACGTTCTGAGTAGCAAAAGATGTTACTTTTTAGATTCTATAATTAAGAGAGTTCATGCTTATTCAGGGTCAAGCATGTAATGTTGACAGCATCTCTACTAGTATGTGGTGCAATAACGATGACTTGGCTGTGTGATACGATACCAGAATCTGGAGACTGGAAGCCTGAGCTTCCTTGGCTTGTGCTCAGGACCGCTGGTGCCTAAGCATTACCTCTATAAGCGTTTTATGTTTATCTGAGAAAGCATGATCAGATACTTAACTTGAAATGGGATATGGAGTCATACCTGAGACCGTTAGTGAAGACCCTTGATTCGAAGATGGCAGAACGTGGGGGGGGGGGGGGGGGGGGGGGGGGGTTGAAGAAGCAGAGTGAGTAACATAATCTTTCAACAGAACAGAAGGTGTCCGATGTCGCTGACCACGACCAATAATTTCTGGAATACCAGGAGATCCAGAGGGTATAATATCCGAGTTCACAGGAGATACATGAGATGGTGAGGATGGTGCAACCGCATTCGAAGGAGACACTGGCTCTGCTGCAGGCAGAGTTGTAGTCGTTGGAGATAGTATCTCCGTTGGTTGTGTAGTAGAAGATGGATTCAGAAGAGGTGACTGATCAGTAGAGGCTGCCAGCTCCTCAACTGGAACAGCTGTGGTGCTCCCCCTTAAGTCGATAGGTGGTAGCAACCAATCATCAATACTAAGATCATACGTATTGAGTGGTGGAGAGACATATTCCTCAGATTCAACACCAGGGAATTTTTGTTCAGAAAAAACAACGTCTTGACTGTCAAAGAACTCGTGAGTAGTAAGATCATACAAACGCCATGCCTTCTTTCCATAAGGATATCCAACAAATATGCACTTGCGACTACGATCACCAAACTTATCCTTATTCCTAGCCTTACGATGAGAGTAGCATAGACACCCGAAGACACGTAGCTTATCAAAATCTGGTTTCTTGCCAAATAGAACTTCGTAAGGTGTTTTCCCTTTCAAGACTTGAGCAGGTGTGCGATTGATAAGGTGAGCTGCAGTAAGGATGCTCTCTCCCCAGAATGAAACCGGTAGGCGTTCCTGAAAAAGACATGCCCTGGCCACATTTAAAATATGACGATGTATTCTTTCAACCCGTTCGTTCTGTTGAGGAGTATCAACACATGAAGTCTGATGTTCAATACCAAGTTGTCTGAAGTATGACTTGAGGACAAGGAATTCTGATCCATTATCTGATCGGATCGTTTTAACTTGCCTCCCAAACTGACGTTCGGCCAAGGCAATAAACTCGCGAAGCAACTGAGCAACCTCTGATTTTTCTAGCATCAAATAGGTCCAGACTGCTCTTGAAAAATCATCGACAATAGTAAGAAAATATCTCGCACCAGAGGACGAAGTAGTACGATAGGGTCCCCAAACATCACAATGTACTAGAGAAAGAGGCGCATAAGCTTTATTAAAACTATCATTAAAAACTTGTCGTGTTTGCTTAGCGCGAAAACAAATTTCACAAGACGCAGCTTGTTCTGAATCAAAAACCATTCTATCTAAAACAGGTAAAGCCGATAAAACCCTATAAGATGGGTGTCCTAGCCGTCGATGCCATAGTTCTGATGTTGAAGAATTCTTTAACTCAGTTCGATGAACTCGTGCTGCTGTGACCCCAGTAAAGTAGTAAACCCCCTCACGTTCTTCACCCGTTCCAATCAGGATCTTCGTAAAACGGTCCTGCAAGACACATAAAGTATCAGTAAAGATACCAATACAACCAGTTTGCTTCAATAATCGCGACACAGAGATGAGTGTGCAACTAAAATCAGGAACATATAAAACATCAGTCAAGAAGTAATGTTCGCTGAGCACAAGCGTGCCCTTTTTGCTTGCTTGCGAGCCACGGCCATTTGGAAACTTGACCGAGGAAGGCAAAATATCAACCACATCCTTAAGTAATGAGATATCTCCTGTCATATGATGAGAAGCTCCAGTGTCAATAATGACATCTTTGAGTGTTGGTTTACCAGATAGTTTCTCTGTTGATATAGTTGATTTTGAGTTGTGAAGTAGTTGTAGAAGCTGAGTTATCTGGCCGATTGAATCACTGAGTTGATTTGCTGAATTGGTGGAAGTTGTATTGTTTGAAACCACTCTAGCTGAATTGGAACGACCACGGCCACAATTGCCGTTATTTGAATATCTTCCTCCTCGACCGCGCTGAGACGAACCAGAGGAAGAACCACCTGAAGAAGAAGTATTTTTCTGTTCATACCACCAGTCCGGGAACCCATGAAGGAGAAAACATTCTGATTTGTCATGTCCTTTCCGGGAACAATGCGTACAGGTTCTGTTAGGATCACGGAAGCGATTTGTCACGGTTGCAGAATGAAGAGAGTCAACCGGAGGTGTATCGGTGTGAGCATGAAAACCAAGTGCCTCTGTTTTTACATCCTTAGCTTGGTTCGAAATTGCGGGTGGCGACAAGAAGCGAGGAGGTGGGAGCTTAGCGCCTAGCGCCATGGCGGTACAAAGCAAACGCTTTGTCTACCTGCAACAGAACAAGGTAACCTGCAAAACCACTTATATATATATATATTAGTATATGACGTAAAACTTAAGAAAGACAAGTAAGAAATAAAAAACACCAACTTCATATAATAAAACAGAAAGGTTCAAATAGCAAAACACTGAAAATACCAAATGCAAACACCAACTTCAAAAGCAAATAAAACACCAAATCAAAAGCAAATAAAAACACCAATCCGAGTAGAATCTCTACTCAGATTCAGAACCACTCTCCTCATACTCCAATTCCAAATCCTTCCAGAAGCTACCATCTTCTTTTCCTAACTCCTCTTCAACGTCATCATCTTCATCAACCAATTCCAAATGATGAGCTGATGTACCATAGCGCTTGCTCTGAGTTGAAGAAGTAGCTATTCCTTTCCCTTTGGTGTTCTTAGCTGAATGAGGAGTCTTCGCTCCTCTAGTACCATAGCTTGGTTCTTCAGCTCTGGCTGCTTCACTCACCAAAGTCCAAGTCAGGTCCTCATCATCATGGACGAAAGCATCATCTTCATCATTGGAGGAGTTTCCATCCATCTTCGCCATCAACCACTCGTTGCTATCATCTATTTCCTCCAAAAGAATTGGATCTTTTGCATCATTTCTTTTCATCCTACGCGGCAAAGCACGATTGTACTTGACAAACACCATGTCATTCAATAGGCTTTGAGATAATCTGTTTCTTTTCTTGGTATGAAGCTGTTTCCAACAGAACTTAGTCAAACATATGAATAGCATTAAGTTCAATTTAAATTTAGAGATTATAACAAACTTACATGTTGAAACACACTCCAGTTTCTTTCACAGCCACTTGCACTGCATGTTAGGCTAAGGACCTTGACATTAAAATCTCTGAGAGTAGGAGCTGAGCTTCCGTAGCTTGACCACCAATCAGCTATTAAAACATTAAAAAATATAAGTTAGCATTCTTAAACACTTGAACCATATATAAAACGATACAAAGCTTAAAACAGAGAGTTGTTACCTGGTGACTTAATCTCTCTTTGCCTAATCGCCATGGGAAGACCAAAGAGCCCACTTGCATTCTTAAAAACTTCAAGCTCCACCATGATCCTGTCTTGCACAATAGGATCTCGGACCAGCTTTGTGATGCAGCTATACAATCCACGCTCCACTTCCTCACAACAAACATCCGCAGGATGAGCATAATGAACAGCTGGATTGAGGAAATAACCTGCTGCGTGAAGTGGTTGATGTAGCTGACAGTCCCAGCGTCTGTCAATCATCTCAAAAACCTTCTCATACTTCACCTTCTTCAACTTGAAACTCTTAGCAATAGTTTCTTTTGCTCTATCCATAGCAGCATAAATGTACCCCATTGGTGGTTTCTTCTCGCCATCAACCATCCGTAGCACCTTCACCAATGGAGAAGTTAGCTTCAGAGCATAAGCTATGTTTCTCCAGAACCCTTCTTGAAGGATATACTGCTTCAGCTTCCTTGCTCCTGCTTCCTTGGGCCATTTTGATTTTTCCCATTCCTCTGAAGTCACCATCTTCTTCAAATTAGCTTGCTGAAGGTGAAACTGGGTCATGGTGATGAAGGAAGTGGCGAATCTCGTTACAGCCGGTCGATGCAAGTTCCTCTGATCTGTGAACCTCCTCATCATGTTCACAAGAGAAACACGGCAGTAGATGTACGCATTAATAAACATGCACTTCTTCATTGCAGTCTTCACCGCAGCTATCTTTCCAATCTCCTCCAGCATCAAATCAAGACAATGCGCAGCACATGGAGTCCAAAAGAGATGTGGGCGTTTTGCTTCAAGAAGTTTTCCAGCCTTGACGTAGTTTGAGGCGTTATCAGTTACAACCTGAACCACGTTCTTCTCACCAACTTCTTCAACCATATCATCAAGTAGCTTGAACAGCACTGTAGCATCTTTCACCACTTCAGAAACCTCTTTGGACCTGATGAACATAGAACCTTTTGGTGAGTTAACCAGAAAGTTGACGATGTCTTTCTGCACCACAGAATCACGCCACCCATCAGACATGATTGAGCATCCTTTCACTGCCCACTCTTCCCTGTTAGGAGCCAGCAGTGCTTGAACATTGGCGACTTCCCTTTGAAGTAAAGGGAACCGGAGCTCATACTGAGAAGGAGGCTTTAACCCCATACCATACTCCCCAATAAGCTTTGTCATCTCCTTGAAACTGTCATGAGAGACAGCATTGAAAGGAAGCCCAGCATCGAAGAACCACCTTGCTATGGCGCCACACACCTTGTCTCTTAAGTCCTTGTCACAAGCTCCAAACACCCCTTTCCTATCCTTTCTGCCTTTCAAGATGTCTGGAGGCGTAGACATCACAAACTTGTCCAAAGGACCACGGTGCTTCCTCTTGGTAGCCTTTCGCATTGGCTCATCATCACCATCCAAGTCCTCCACATCATCTTCATTCACCACGGGTTGGTACTGCATTGATAGAGCTACTCTTTCTTCAACTTTTCTGGCCATGTAGGTCTGCAGCTCAACCCTAACATGTTCTGGACAGATTGGACACTTCTTTGCATTCTTGTACCCGCCAACAAGATGTTGTTTCAATCGTGAAACCCCAGCAGTTAACACCTTGTAGCAGAAGATACACTTCCAGTGGTTGGCGTTATTGTTAACAATGGTTCCATACTTCCTTCCCGGATCCACTTGTTGTCCTTCTCCCTGAGACCCTCCTCCTCCTTGAGACCCTCCATGAGATGATCCAGCTCCAGCGTCAGACATGATCACAACTACAACATAGAAAAACATGGAAAGAGAATAAGCTATTGACTATAAACAATACACGAGACAAACTAACATTTAAAAGAAGCTACTGATATAAACAGAGTCGACATGATCAACAAACAAGAAACTATGATATAAACAAGAAAAGATCATAAAACCTTGTAAATGATAAGCTACTGCCGTAAGTTGTAGAGAGGAAAAGCTAATGAGTTTTACTTTCAGGTTTGTATGGTTCTTATATAGGAGAAGACATTAGGGTTAGTGGGATTGCATCCTAGGTTAGTGGGGTTGTGGATACCCTCCTCTACACGCCTAATACGTGGGAAGAGTATATACTTTTAGATATACTAAATATTCTGACAAAACCGTTTTGTTAAGTGTACATTTTTAAGCAAATCTTCTTTTTTTGTGTAGGCACAACTAAACGCCGCTTTTAGCGCTCTATGGATATTGCAAAAGCGAGGAAAAAGCAAGAAAAGCTAGGGATCTATGTACCTCGCCTGGCAAGGGTGTCCCTAAGCGTTGAGGGCATCGCCTTGGGCGCCTTAGCGCCATGGCGACAAAAACGATTGCTTTTTCGAACCAAGATCCTTAGACCGTGCAGAGTTATTGTGTTGCTCTTCTCGGACTATTCTGGAGTAGACATTGTTTAAATCTGGTAGAGGATCCTCGTCAATGATCTGTGATCGAATGTTTCTAAAACGTGATTCGTCGAGGCCAAAAAGGAATTTGTGAACGCGTATTTCTTCTCTTTCTTTCTCTATTTCTGATGCCACTTCACACGAACACAACCGAGGAGTTTTGAGATTGTCCAATTCTTCCCAAAGTTTTGCGAGACGGCCAAAATATTCGATCACCGTCTGACCATCCTGTTGGCATGTATTGATCTCATCACGAAGTAGATGAATGCGAACTCCGTTCTTAACGGAAAAACGACGTTGAAGATTATCCCATAATTTATGAGCTTCTGGTACAAACGTCACAGTAGAACGAATCTTCGGATCTATGGATGTCCAACTATCATTGAGTTTGCAGCTTGCCAACGAGAGAGATCTGGTTCCGCAGACGGTTTCAGAATTATTCCTTGAATGAACCTAATTTTTGCTTTGCTTGAATCGAGTTGGAGAGTTCGGTAGCCCATTCTGTATAATTATCTCCTTTGAGCAAAACCGATGTGATTAAAGCTCCAGGATTGTCTGAGGGGTGTAGGTAGTATATTCCCGAAGGACCAGTAGTAGTAGAAGAAGATATATTTGTAGAAGACATAGAAGACGTAGTGTCCGCCATGTTTCTTGGGGTAGAAGAAAAATTAGGGTTTATGGATCTTTTTGCTCTGATACCATATAAGCGTTTAAAGAAGTACATTTGTGTCGTTTATTAGAATAGCAAACGCTGAGTATTTATACAAGAGGATCAGTCTATAACGATAAGGACTAGAAGTAAACCATGATTATCTAAATATAGTTAAGACTTATCCTAATAACCTCCGCCACTGGTTCTTATCGAAACAGGGAGCAGGTAATGAGCTGAAGGATGGTGTATTTTTAAGCTAAAATATAGATCTGATGGTACGATTGAGGCTATAAAGCTCTTCTTGTGGTGTTAGGAAATCATAAGGAGGAAGGGATCAATTACACCAGGACTTTTTCACATGTGGCAAGGATGACAATAGTTCTTTGTTTCTTGATATTGCAGCAAAAGAGGATCATGAAGTCATCAAATGGACGTTCACAGTGAATTTTGTCATCGTGATCTTCATGAAGAGTGTAAAAGAAATTACACCCATTAATAATTATGAGTCTTCTGTAATTAAAATTTTCTTTTTGTATTTCGAAAATACTTTTTGAAACTATTTTTAAAATTTTTATTTTCAAATTTTTATTTTCAAATTTTTAATTTTATTTTAAACCTCAATTCAAATCCTCACCCCTTAACTCTAAACCCTAAGTTTTGGATTAGTTAACCCTAGGGGTATAAACGTATATTTACCTCTTTAATGAAACATTTTGGTCATTTTGATCCTTAGAGTCTATATTTGTGACAAAAAAAATTTTAGTGTTATCCTAGGGTATATATATATATATATATTATTAAATTTAATAAAAATAATTATTTTATCTTGACTTTCAGTTATAATTGAATTTAAATTTAATATAATAAGCAGATAATGAAATCTAAAAATTAGCAAAATTTCATTTTAAAAATAGATTAAATTTTAAAATTTTATTTCATCATAGGGTGCAGGAAAAAGCCCTCTCACACCACCGGCGGTGAGGCAAACGGTGGTTGAAGTTTCAGAGAGGTTGGAGAAAAATTTTTAGAGAGAGAGAGAGGTTCGTCTCTGATCTTAATAATTATGAGTCTTCTGTAACTTACCATTAGTTTATATCTAATTTTTTTAGAAATATTATTTATTTTACGTTTTGATAGTTATATACCTAACATTTTTTTCTTAATTTTATGGAATTTTTATTTAATATATTTTAACCAAAATAAATAGTTAAAAATATTTCAAAGATTATAATTTTAAATATATACATATATATATATATATATATGGGCAATTCTCCTAAATAGACCATTTTCAAGTTTTGGTCACAAAAATAGACTACAAGGAGAAAAATGATCAAAATAGTTTATTTAATAGGTAAAAGGACTATAATACTCTATATATATATATAAGAACAAATATTTATAGTTTTAGATTATATGTTATCAAATTCGAACATTTTTATAAAATTTTTTTTTTCAATTTTTTTTTTTGTAATTCGAAAATACTTTTTGAAACTATTTTTCAAATTTTTATTTTCAAATTTTTAGTTTTAACTTTTTATTTTATAAAATTTTAAACCTCAATCCAAATCTCCACCACTTGACTCTAAACCCTAAGGTTTGGATTAGTTAACCTTAGAGGTATAAATGCATATTTAACTTTTTAATGAAATATTTTGGTCATTCTGATCCTTAGAGTCTATTTGTGACAAAAAAAATTTTAGTGTTATCCTAGGGTATATATATATATATATATATATATATATATATATATATATATTATTAAATTTAATAAAAATAATTATTTTATCTTGACTCTCAATTATAATTGAATTTAAATTTAATATTATAAGCAGATAATGAAATCTAAAAATTAACAAAATTTTATTTTAAAAATAGATTAAATTTTAAAATTTTATTTCATCATAGGGTACAGGAAAAAAACTAGTATAATCATTACAAACAAGGAAGGAAAATAATTTGCTTTCTAGAGATCAGAGAAAAATTCTAAACCTTATGTTCTCGGAAGACACAAGTTCGCTCTCGCCTCTCTCCTTAATTTATTAAATCGCTCACGTCCACTCCAGCGTCTGGCGGCACGTCTTGTCTTGCCAGAGGCTTACCTTTTGCGCTTGTCTTGCTTCTCCTTCGCTATTGCTTCTTATTCTCTGTGACTTCCGTCGATATACTCACGGATCTGGGTTTCGGGTTTAGCTCAGGAAAGTTCTCCGCTCGTGAGGAGTGATGATTTTGGGGGCGACTCGGCCTTCTGGCTTCGTGGTGAGACAGTTGTTCGGTAGTTCGAGGTGATGGTCGGCTCTTAGGATTCAACATCTTTCATCCTCCTTATCGTTTTGGTTTCGGTCTGGTATGGATGAGCTGAGTATGGGATATGCTTAAGGTTTAGTTCTTGTATCAATAATGTGGAAGGTCTCTGCTTTGGATTGTGACAAGAGTGTCATCCCCGGTTTTATGAAAATCCAAATGGTTTAATTGTGTTACGATATAGCTGGAGCTGATGGAAGTGCCGGCTTAAGGTTGTGAGCTTTGAGGTCTTTGCTAATTTGGTTCTTTGGTTCTTAGGATAGGAAGTAATTCAAGTCAACAAATAAGATTCTTCGGCTTGTTTCTATTCTTATTTTGAAGATCGGCGCGCTCTTCCCTTGTGGTTGATGGTTGCTATCATCAGGACATCCACTTCAGTTCACTAATATGAGTTTCTAACCTTAAGTTTTAGTAACCCACCTTTATGTTTTATTCATGCCTTTGTAATTTCGTCTGGCTCTGGAAGGATTGTGATCCTTGCCGGCTTATGGCTCCGGAAGGAATGTGTTCCTTGCCGGCTTGTGTAAAAGCTTTCATGTTGTACTTCAGTTCAAGTTTAATGAAATTCACAGATGACAAAAAAAAAAGAGATCAGAGAATGAAAACAATTGAGTTGAGTTGATTTTACACCACTTTGATAAACTGGTTCTGCTTTATTTGTACTCAATTCATTATGAAATTCAATTATGCTTCTTCTCTTTCAAAGCTTGGTTTTATTGTTATTCATTATTCTTGTTTATCAACTGAGTTTCTAATTTTAACTCAGCAGATTTGGAAGGGATTAACAAATAATATGTTGGGTACTCGCTATACAGAGGACATGAACTGCATTTTGGACCTTTTGGTAGACAGTGGAAGAAACAACACTGACATGTTTCTTCTTAGACATGTTACATATTGTTATAAGCTTTTTAACCGACCGAGCAATACTCGTTAATTGGTTCTTCTGGATAAAAAATAATATAGGGAAATCCATGATTTATAAACATTATGTATACATTATATACTTAGTTTTTCAAAGAAGTTTACACAAAATTTATAGTTTTAAGCTTGACCCTAATGCCCTAAAACGTTTGTACATAAATATACGTCAAACAACCGTTGCAAGGACAACAAACTACCGTTGGCTTTCATGTCTGATAGAAAATATATTTTGTCTACTGGTTACATGTATACACAAATGAGTCATCAATAGCTAATTTACGCATGAGTCTATTTCTCACATCTGGTATACATACAATCCTAAACTCAAACAAGCATGATAATATATGCATAAATACAATCCATAAACAATATAAGTCTATAGCTTTTTCATTAATCATGTTCTTAAACTTCACTTCCATATTAAAACATATGAAAATGATAAAACATGTATTTGGTGTAATGAAAGCACATATTTACTATTTATTCAAGCTTTGATTTGTTTCATTTTAAATAGTTATGTTCAAAAATATAAAGACGAAACAAAATATATTCATATATCATTTAAAAATTTATTTTTATTTTATCGAACATGATGTTAAAATAACAATAAAACAATCCGACGAAACATAAGATTTCACGGTGTAGTAATGGCTATTGCATGGTTTTACTAATAAAATAATGAAACTGAGATCAAACTAATTTTTCTTGTTAGATAAATATATACAGTAGAACCTAATAGTGAATGTATAAAATTTTTATTGTTTTGTCTTTTAATAAATAAATTAGATTTACTTAATTATGAGTTTTTTTTATAATTTAACATATTGAAATGAATAAAACAACAATAATTTGGATCCATGGACTCATGGCAAATGCCCATGTTGCCATGGGTAAGAGCCGGGGCGGCCAGGGCCCAACTGGACTTGACCAGTTGGACCATTTCAATTTTAGGTAGTAATGGGTGGTCCATATTGGACAATAGTCCAAATAAATGTCCAAGATCAATAGAGATCATGTCCAAATGGGCATGCCCATGGACATCCAATAATATTTATAATTATTTTTCAATTATTAATTTAGATTTTATTTCTAAAATTTTAAAATTATGTTTACTTTCCAAAATAATAAAAGTATTTTTTGTCTTGTCAAAACTATAAAACTATAAAACTATGTTTTCCTGTCAAAACCGAGAAATTTTATTTTTCCGCCAAAACCGAGAAATTGTGTTTACCGCCAAAACCGAGAAATTACGTTTTTCCGCTAAAACCGAGAAATTATGTTTTCCCGCTAAAATCGAGAAATTACGTTTTCCGCCAAAACCGAGAAATTGCGTGTTTCCCGTTAAAACCAAGAAATTGTGCTTTTTTGTTAAAACTGAGAAATTGTGTTTTCCTGTTAAAACCGAGAAATTGTGTTTTTCCACCAAAACCGAGAAATTGTGTTTTTCCGCCAAAACCGAAAATTGCATTTTCTTGCCAAAACTGAGAAATTGCGTTCTCCGCCAAAATTGAGAAACTGCGTTTTTTTTCTACCAAAACCGAAAAATTATTTGTCCCGCATAAACCAAGAAATTATGTGTCCCGCAAAAACCGAGAAATTGCATTTTCCGCCAAATTTATGAAATACATTTTTCCATCAAAATTGTGAAATTATGTTTTTGTCAAAATCGTTAATTTTTTATTTTAACAATAAAGCAATTTTTTGGTTTAAATTGTAAAACTATGCTTTCTTTTGTTAAACCTATAAAAATATGTTTTAGGAAGCTCATGAACACCCATTGTCCATTTGGTCTTCGTCCAATTGGACCATGTACCTATTGGTCTTTTGTCCAGTTGAACCATTTATTAATTGGGCACGTCGATAGCCCATCCAAAATGAATTGGACTCCAGTCCGCCCAGTTGACACATCTAATTGGATGGACTGAGATATTAACATCGCAAGAGAGATAATCTTCTTGCATATTCACAGTACCTCACAGTCCATTCCATCGAGCCCATTTTACATATGAATTTCAGATACACTCTAGCAAAGGAAGTCCTGCTCTGTTCATATCTATATGCACCATAAGAACAAACAAACATTAAGAAACACCCAGTGGATTGCTTCTTGGAATCAGTGAAGCCGATAATGGCAAAAGCTTGGCCACACAAAAAATTTGCTCCATATCTCAAAGGAAAACATCCAAGCCTGATAGAACCTGAAGCATTGAAAACAATCCAAGGATCTACACTGAAATCAATCGAAATCAATCT
This sequence comes from Brassica napus, assembly GCF_020379485.1. Classification (NCBI taxonomy): domain Eukaryota; kingdom Viridiplantae; phylum Streptophyta; class Magnoliopsida; order Brassicales; family Brassicaceae; genus Brassica; species Brassica napus. Next base: position 9,859,806 of record NC_063441.1, read on the forward strand.
ATGACATTAGATGCTCGTCAAGTCAGAATCAAACAAATCCCCAAACACATGATTGATTATCAAATATAATCAGATCCAATCTGGAAAAATGCAAAGACTAAAAGAAAGACAAACTAATTTGATAATCTAAATCACAATCACAATCACAAGAGATCTGCGATAAAATACCTAAGAGCCAAGAGGCATAGCCGTGCCGGCAGACAGCGACAGAAATAACATTGTAACCAATAAAATAAACTGAAATTTGGTGGAGCAATTGATGAGAAATATGCAAGACATCATTCTTATATACGTAGCCAGCACTGAAGGCAGGACAGGTTGTGGGATTTCTTTGACGACATGACGGGAGGTAGCGGGGTCATGGGAAGTGAAAGGCTCGAGAAAGATGCTGCAAACGTCATCATCATCATAATGCTTCAGAGGGAGGAAGTGATGAATTCACTGAAGCAAAGGCCGATGTAGCTTCTTAATCATAGAGGAAGGAGGTAGTGTATTGAATACAATGTAGTGGTTCGATGGCGTTTAAGACAAAATTTAATTAGGTTTATTGAATGAATGCAGAAACAGTTACGCCGCCTTGGGTTCAGAGGTGGTGGGAGGAAGATGGACCGATCAGGAAAACCAAGCCGTCTTTCCGCAAAGATCCAGCAGGTAACAGTCGGTAACTCATTGAAGGTTTGGGTCTTTGAGAAGAAATCACTCTTGGACCAAGTTAATTAAGATAGCTCAACTTGTTGTAAGCCCATAATCAAAATGTAGAAGCTGTGTTTGAAGCGTGCCACGTGTCACGTTTTGGAGTATACTTAAAATCCAAAACGTTTTTGAGAAAAGACAAAATGCAATTTTATTATTATAAATAGATAGATTTTTCTTAAAGATTTGGCCAATAAAAACACATGTTGTTAATTACTTTTTCAATACTATTTCTAGTTTTTTTATAAGATTGGTTTTTCACTTGTATAATAATTTATAATTGTTGGTGAAAACTCTGGTAGAGTCCTATAATATTTGTCTTTACACAAGAATGAAACATACTCCCTCTGTTCTTAAAAGAACCATGTTTTGAAAAAATATTTTGTTTCAAAAAGATGTATATTTTATGTTTTTTATGAGAAAATTGTAAATTTTAAGAAAATTAATTGGTTTTATTAGATTACTATTGGCTAAAAGTTGTTGAAAATTGAAAATTACAGAAAATGATAAATTTACTATAGTAATTTAATGTGTTTTCTTAATATGTGTGAAACAGTAAAAAGTCTATCTTTTAAGAACTGAGGGAATAGAAAATTAAAGAAGAAAAAACAGTACCCATCCACACTATCAAATTCAAAAGGAATCGACTTGTATACAAAATTTGAATTCTAAAGTAAAAGAGTTCAGATACAGAGCAGCCTCCATGGTGCTAGAGAGACACATATCATAGATGATATCAACCACAATGACGCTCCTCTTACATTTAGTCCTGTTGCTGTAATTTAAACAAATATGAACTGTAATACTTATCATCTTAATAAGTATATGCTATCTTGATTAAGATCTTAACGAGTCAATCAAACCTTGGCTCTTGCTGCCGTCAGGCAGAGCAGGTGGAGAAGACGATGATGCGTTCGATGATGAGTTTGAAGGGGTCCCAGGGTTCAAGCAGTCCTGTCCAAGTGCACCTTCCAAAACATTTTTTTTAATATAAAAAAACCTCAAATTAAATATATGTGTCAATTGACAATCAATAATACCAATTTTTTTTTCTTACATTGCTTAAAGCAAGGCGATGTGGGGATATTCATAAAATTGCTGTAACCTTCACGGCATTCACAGCTGTACAAAAACAGATTTTTCTTTTTGCAAATCCCTTCTCCACAATTCATCCAGTGACAAACTATAAAGAAACATCTAGAGTCATATATATTTGTATAAACAATCACACATAGTGTATGGAGAAGCAAATGAGATTAGGGATTATGTTACCATCGAAAAATGAAGCATTGTTGTCTTTGGGAGGCGTTGGGGGCTGTGCAGGAGGTCCTGCCTCACCGCAACTTAGATCAAAGGTACCTAGAATGATGAATATACATATTGTTATGTTATATATGATCACACCAAACTAACTAATTTTAAAGAGAGATGTATAGATAGAGAATTTACAGTTGGGGATGACGCAAGGAAGAAACTTGAGATTGTGATCAAATTGCTTCCAACCATTATCACACTCACATTCATACTTAAAAGTTGCGTTTGAAGATGCTTTGCATTTCCCTTTCCCACATACCACTGCCTTGCATATATTATCTATTTTTCAGAAAATTAAATCAACCAACTTAACATGAGTCACAACATACTAGGGGTGAACAGAGTTGAGAAGAGGAAGACAAACCGAAAATAGGAGATAGGAAATCGCAAGTAGCTGTCTTCTGGTAGATTAGAAGTAAAGCTGCAACGAAGCATAGTGTGTGCGCAACACAAGCCATAAATCTTTCTTCAATGTTCACAAAAACAAATCTGAAAAGTACTAATAGTATGATAAACAAAAAGAAAACGAAAGATCGTTATATAAACTAGAGCCGGTGTCCGCGCTCCGCGCGGATTACATATTTAATTAAAGTATGTTAATATTTGTGTTAATGGATTTCTACGTGTTTTCCTGGGATTAAAACAATGGTGTAGAAGTGCCGCATGTTTGTATAGAAAACGATCATCATCTAAGAATCTTCATCACAAAAATGTTTTTTTTGGCCAAAGTATTTAATTATTCCTATATGTGTCTTCTAGGGGTGAATGACGAATCTGTTGATACAGTTGGGAGCATGATTTTTTTATTAAGAACTAATTGTGGTTTTTTCATAATTTTTATTTTTAAATAAAAAACATATTTTACTAATAATGTTTATATTTGTTTTATTAGAGTTTTGTAACTATAAAATGAACAAAAATATCTTTATTTAGTACTTATATAAAATTATATAGAGATAGATTATTAATTTATGATTCTGATGGGACTATATATTAATTTGGAACAAATATTAAGCAACTCAATTAGATTCTTGCAAACCAGGAGAAAAGGAGTGGTCGGTCATGTCGTCTGTATTTTTACCTTTTTCCAAATTTTTAAAAGGTTTCGTAGCAATAAACAAAAATCAAAACGTAGCATTGTATTTATATATTTTGGAATCTTATCAGATAAGATGTAACTTTTCTTTTTTTTGTGCACTTCAAATTTAATAAGATGTAAATAGTCAAAAATATAAATATATATATATATATATATATATATATATAAAACATAATTTGTATTTTATATTTGTTTTATTAAAGATTTGGATTAAAGTATTAAATTAATATATCAATACTAATAATGTTTTTGATTCAAAAATGCACTTGTAAATTCAAAATACCTCCCATAAGCGGAAGATCTTTGGCGGTTGGTTTGACCATGGTATTGAGGAACAATCAATCCTTAAACAAAGGAAAGAATATTTAAATGTTAGGCAAAGTGAAATGGTTTGATAATAAAACATAGTGAAAAAGGTCTCAATGGATAAAATCGAACCATGAGATTAATTACAAACTAAAATCTTATAAAGCCAAAAAAAAACTAAATATTTTATATGACCGATAGACGTGAACTACAATTGTAGTAGCTTAGCAGGCAGGAACTATTATATTAAATCAAAATTTTTTGGCGGAGACCAATAGCTAAAGACGGAAGATTGTCGGTCTATGTTTAATCTTAACCAACTAAAATCTTATACGTTTGTTCGCACAGATTATCAATATGAATCTATTATTAAAACAATTGAAAATAAACAGTGGAAGGTGAGCCAAACCCCACGTCCCCAACCGCATACGGACTTAACTATCCAACTCTTAAACATATCACTTATGCCAAAAAATTGACAAAATTGTGACTTTCAAATATTGACTTACACAAAATCTTGAACGGTTGGCGGTGGTGGTTTTTTCAGAGTGAGAGGGGATGAATATATAGTCTTCAGATTAGAGTTCTTGATCCTAATGGTAGAATATATGTTATTTAATTTTCAATGAATACAGTAGGCATTTTTGACATGAAATATAACGATTTCCTAAATTAAATTGTTCACCAGCTATAAGAATATTAAGTATGGGGCAAGTTAAAGTTGTAAAAATCGATTTTGATTTAGGATGGCAAAGATGTGGTAGCTAGAAGACTAATAATCAACAATCAATGCATGCATTGTTTTATTATGATGTAACTGGAGTTGAACCAGGTTAAACCGTGACTCTTCGCATATTTTAATGGTTGGTTTTTTTTTTTTAAAGTCCAGTCCAAAATGACATGGCATAATGGTTGGTTCTGATTATTTTGTTCATGTGGCAAGGCTTAGGAAGCTAGGATTTAGCTCCTTTTATATAGTAGGATTGGTTGAGGGATTTGGTAAGTGTGTAACACCATCTGTATGCCTATATTTCTTTCTCTAATACATTTGAGTTTGGTTATAGGAGATTCTTTTCCATCTATGTATTAAATTGTATTAAAAAGTACATTTGATATATTAATATTTATACATAAAATTAGTTTTACAATATCATAATTTAAATTTTCTAATATTATATGCATACATATATTTATAAATCTTGTATAAATATTTAATTTATGTATTATTTTAAAATTTTAGTATTTTTACAAATATAAATTTTCTCATTATTTTATGAATCTGGATTTGGATCCGGATACATGCGAGGATACCCACAAGTAGTATAATATCTACCTGGATATCCAAAATCTAAATATCCCGAAACCACGAATTCGGAAGCTACGAATCCGGATCAAGATACTAAATCCATGGATCCGCAAATCCGGATGTCCTAAATTTCCCTGATAACTGGATCCGTCTTACCCCTAGTTTGGTGTGTCATGCCTCTTAACTGTGGATGTTAAAATGGGAGCAACCATATTAAAAGATGTAGCCATAATTCTGACTTTTAAAACATGGCTCAAGAAGGGTTCAACATAATTAACCCGGATATATATAGGGCTTAAACTTTATCCCATTAATTTCACTTCGCATCATTTTATACAGTATTTAAATATATTAAAATCTATGTGTTTGATTATGGAAATTTGAGTTTTTTATCAAAACCGCAAAATTGAATTTTCCAACCAAATAACAAAAGTATAGTTTTCCGCATATATATCAAAATCGAATTTTCTTGCAAAAACCACAATATCAAATTTTTTCGCTAAAACCGCAAAATCAAGTTTTCCCACAAAAACCGCAAAACGGAGTTTTACTGTTAAAATACAAAATCAAGTTTTTGGGGCACAACTACAAAATCGAGTTTTGGACTAAAATCGAAAATCAAGGTTACTAGCCTAAACGACTAAAATCAAGTTTTCAGGATAAACCACAAAATTGAGTTTTTCGCCAAAACAGCAAAAACTAAATTTTCCCTAAAACCAAAAATCGAGTTTTTCCGAGAAAATTACAAATTTGAATTTTCCTCCCAAAACCACTAAATTTAGGTTTCCTCGTTGAAAATCACTAAATCAATTTTTCCGTCAAAACTGTAAAATCAATTTTTTCCGTCAAAACTGTAAAATCAAATTTTCCGCTAAATGGTAACATCACGTTTTCCTGCCGCAATTGCAAAATCAAATTTTCTTGCCAAAATTGCAAAATCAAATTTTCTTGCCAAAATTGCAAAATCGAGTTTTTCTGACAAAACTACAAAATCGAGTTTTCCGGCAAATTTGCAAAAATGAGTTTTTCACCAAAATCGCAAACTCAAGTTTTTTTCTGCCAAAATCGAAAATATAATTTTCTTGTATTATATAGATTATTTAATAAAATTATTATTTATATTTAAATCATAAGCTAATAATACTTGTGTTTTGGTACACAAACAAATATTTACTTGTGTTTTTTAATATATTATGAAATGGTTAACCTGAGCTCATCCCTTTGATAAACTATTAGGGCTAGAATAGGAATGGATATATATTTTTTTTTTCATAGCCGGACTGGGCTTAAAATCCCTATATACCATCCCTACTCTCAACTGATGGTTACCTCTAAAACTCCAGCGAATATGCGAATCTATTGAATTTCCGGACCAAGCAGCGATTGTTCTCATTGTCGGAAACATAAATTTTTTGGGCCTAGCTCTTTTACGTTAGTGATTCTGTTCAACTACTTATTGGCTTCTGATGATTTGAGTTGTGTGGCAAATAAGTTACGAAGGACTTCCAGTGGGTTCACCTGGACCTTAATCTGAAATTAATGACATATTTTTCTTTTGTTAAAGAATTTACCGGTGTATTCTTGTTTATATATCTTATCCTCCTTTCTTGAGGAAAAGAATTCACCACTTTTCCTCTTTTTGATGAAAGGAGAAACCAAACTTTGGTTCCAGCTTTTTCAGCAATTTTTCATTTTGCATAGCTGTCTAGTCGGGGGCAGAAGATGTCATTGAGATAACCTTGTTTTTTTTTTGTAGGTGAGAACTGGCTTGCAACACCGCCTTATGTGATTTTTTTCCCACCTATCTGACTCAGTCGTGAAAGCATTATCGACGTATTAAAGCTCTGTCTTGAATTTCTGTCAACTTCTTTTAAAGATCTATCTCGTTTATTTTCCTTGTTTATTGTAGTGTTTGCTCATTATCAAAGAGGATAAACAATGCCCTCTGATTGTTATACCCAGAATATTGACCGATTATGAAAGTAAGTTATAATCCAAAAAAAAGACACACGGACACAAATAAAAAAAAATTCATTTTACAGACAATTGAGGTTTATATTGATAGTTATGAAACAACTTGTCTTACAAAAAGTGAAGATTATCCTTTTCAAAAAAAAAAAAAAAGTGAAGATTATCACAATGTTTATTACTATTGCAACTAGGTGTGAATCCTCACCTTGTGCGGATTAATATATATTCTCAATAGAAAGTAATATTAATTTTTGTATTCAAACTAATATATTTAATTAGATGTACATACTAAATTTATTTTTGTGTGTTTTATTCAATTTGTTTTATCAAACTCTAATGGCTTGTGGGACGTTTAAACATCATTTTTTTATTTAAAAGTTAAATTATTTTCTTTATTGATTCTGACTTTAACAAAATTCCTTTCAATATCGAAGAGTGGTGATATTTTTCTAATTTTTCTTTTTTTTTGTGGTTCAAGTTCGGTAGTTTAAAAGTTATTTTCTTTATATAATGTTCTTAATAAGAAATAGATGCTAAATTTTCAAAAAAAATGAGGTCTTATAAGTTCAAACCACATTCAATTACTATAACCAAAATATTTAATAAGCACAACATGCCTCATTCGATACATTCATTCCGGTTATAAATTTATTGGATTATTAACGAAAAATTCAACATATAAATCTATTTTATAAGGTATAGATTTTGGATCAAAGTCTTCTCTAGAAAGAACCAATCCATAATTAGGTAATTTTGATCTGGAATAAAACAATTCTTGTAATTTTGGATCAAAAATAATTTCAGTGGCATTGAATTTATTAGAAACAATCACTGCTAAACCTCAAAAAAGTAACAGTAGCCAATAAAAATCATATATTATCAACAATCCCTTATATATTAATTGAGGAACATTTGAAAAGATGTAACCTCAATTTTGTATTAATTAAAAGAGGCCCCAATGCATAGGTGGCACTCAATTAGATAGTCAATTACATTCAATTGAAAATAAAGTAGGTCCACATTCGATTTTTATATGTTGTTAGATACATAAGTTGGTCAAACTATATGATATAATGATATGATATGCTATTTTCTTTCCTTAAATAAAACCTACGGAATTACCATAAATGACTAATATATATATGACAATTAATGATTTTAATGATAAAGATTTGATAACAATTTATATCTCCTCCATCATTTTTTGTTTAATTTTATATTATTAAAATAAATTAAACAATCAAATTAGCTATAAAAGTAAAATTTAGATTTTTTCGTATATGTTATATTTTAAATTTTTAAAAACGACAATAAATGACTAAAACTATTAAAATTATTATGTTAAAAATTAATGATCAATGGTTTAACATTTTTATTATAAGAAGATACACATGATTAAAACCATATGAGTAAAAAAATATCATTTAATAATAAACTAAATATATATATATAGATTAAACACTATATACCATAAGATAACATAAATATTTTAATATTAAAAATTTCAATGAATTTTCAAGAACATTTATAAATTATAAACTTATTAAAGATTTCAGATTGAAAATTTTGTTATCGATGATTTAAATATTTTGTAATAAAACGATATGAATGATCATGGAACCGTATGATTATAAATTCTTATTTAATAAATAACTATATAAAATATATTATTCTTAGAAAAATAGGTTGATCCATCTTAACTTATATTACACTTTTTATTAAACTAACTATCGAATTGATAAATAACGTACCAAAAAATGTTTTGCACTTTCCTTAAATAAAAGCTACGAAATTACCTAATATGATTAACATATATGTGAAAATTAATTATTATGAATAATAAATATTTGATAACACTTTTGTGTATCTTAGTTATATTTTTAAATTTTATATTATTAAAAGATATTAAAAATCACATTAAATATATAATAAAAACATTTACATTTTTTCTTATATGTTATCTTTTAAATTTTTCAAAACGTCTATAAATTATTAGAAATTTGAAGATCCCACTCTGAAAATTTTGTGATCAATAGATTATTTTTTTGTCATAATAAGTTACAAATGATCATAAAATTGTATTAATATGAACTTTTATTTAATACTATAAGAAGATACACATGATTTTAAAACATATGAGTAAAAAATATCATTTAATAATAAAACATATATATATATATATTTATAGATTAAACTATATACCATAAGATTACATAAATATTTTAATATTAAAACTTTCAATGAATTTTCAAAAACATTTATAAATTATAAACTTATTAAAGATTTCACATTGAAAATTTTGTTATCGATGATTTAAATATTCAGTTATAAAACGATATGAATGATCATAGAAATGTATGATTATAAATTCTCATTTAATAAATGACTATATAAAATATACTATTCTTAGAAAAATAGATTGGTCTATCTTAACTTACATTATATTTTTTATTAAACTAACTATCGAATTGATAAATAATCTACCAAATTTTGTTTTGCACTTTCCTTAATTAGAAGCTACGAAATTACCTAATATGATTAACGTATATATGAAAATTAATTATTATGAATAATAAATATTTGATAACAATTTTGGTATCTTAGTTCTTTTTTTTTAATTTTATATTATTGAAAGATATTCAAAAATCACATTAAATATATAATAAAAACATTTATATTTTTTCTTATATGTTATATTTTGAATTTTTCAAAACGTCTATATATTATTAGAAATTTGAAGATTTCCACTCTGAAAATTTTGTGATCAATAGATTATTTTTTTTGTTATAATAAGTTACAAATGATCATAAAAATATAACACATATGAATTTTTATTTAATAAATATTCAAACTAAATAATATATATATAAATACTAATGATTTAAAGCAACAAGATTGGCTGATCAATTTAGCCGTCCAGCTGAAATCTTTCAAAAATATGTGAAAGACTAAAGTCAAAGCAAATATGGATTTAGAATAGTAGTTATATTTTACTAACCGAAATACCGAAAAAAACCGAACCGAACCAAAACCAACCCGATATCTGGATTGAACACCCCTAATCCAAATGAAACCAAACTATTGTTTCATTCTCCAAAATATAATAAAAATAATAACTTAATCCCGCGAAAGGCGCGGGTCTTATCCTAGTTTAGATATTAGAAGCAATAACAAAAAAATATGACCTTTTTGTTTTCTTGTACAGAAACAAATCGAGCAACACACACAAAACATGATGCCTCATTAGATTTAAATAAAGTTTGATACTTATTTTGTATACTCAGACCATATCATACATGTTAAACGCATATCACTAAATTTTAAATTAGAATCGCATCATAAAATATAACAAAATAAAATTAAATACTGAAAAATCTACATTAACTCATTATTAGTTAATTTTAATTTAGTTAAAGATCTTTTTTTGCCATAAGATTTTCTAAAGGTTCAACATTCACAACCTTACCAGTAATAACTAAACACAAAACATTAGAATGAGAAACTGATGAACAAAGAGAGCATAAATAAGACACATCAATTAAAACACAATATGATATATATATATATATATATATATATATATATATGTATAGAAAACTCGCGGACTAGAACTTCTTTTTCATACTCGTCCTAATATTTCTTTAAATTATTTAAAATATTTATTTGCCAACTCTTTAAGAAAATCATGACAATGAATGATTTTATTTGTTCTATATAATTTTATCTTAAAATCATATTCTATATTATGCGGTATAGTTGGTGAAATTACTCAGGATAAAAAATCTCTTTGAGATAACTTAGATCGGAAGTTATCAAGAGAACTTTCATCAATAGAAGCATGAATCTCATTTCCCTAATTTATTTTTAACAAAATAAGTCACTAACATCAAATCGCGTAATTATGCAAATCAATAACAAAAGATAAAATACTATTTATAATGGTACCAATACCATTCAATCAAAACGATTTTTGAATTTTTTCATGTATTCTAAGATTTCAATACTTTAACTTTAATCTTGTGTAACAATCTCTAACCCAAAAAAAAACTCCAATAAAACAAGAGAAATTTGTTTCCTCTTAAAAACATCATCCATCAAATGTATGATGACAACTGTATATACTAATATAGAGTAGGTACAGTATTATTATAATATAATATTAAGATAGATACTAAGATATAATCGGCATTATAGATTGATTCAATATAATACTTAGATATAACTTTCTTATTATATATATACTATTATTTAACTATAATATAATATAGATTATGTTGCATATGGAGTAACAGATATGATTTTAAAATTTAAATTAATGATAACTAAAAAAAATTACCTTAAACTATGTAGAACATGTCAAATAAGAAAAAATAATTAAAATTATGAAGAACGTGACAAATAATCAAATTTAAATTAATGAACAAATGAAAAATAAGTAAAATTGTCAAAATTAAGGAGAACATGACAAATAAGTAAAATTACCTTAAAAATTATGGAGAATATGACAAATAAATAAAACCACTTCTCAAATACTATGATGTAAAATATTTTTGGATAACATAATATAAAATATTTTTAGGTAATGATGATTATCAAATTGATATATTTTTAATTATGAATAATTTTATATTAACAAATCTAATATAACTATTTATTACGGGTAATAAGGACTTTAAATGCTCTAAATTTTAAAGTGAGTTCAAAAAATATCAGACAACCTTTTTCATAAATTCTCACAATGAGAGATTTTGATTGTCCTAAAACATTTATCTTAAAAGATAGATGATTCATTCTTATGTGATGTATATATATATATATTTATATATAAATAGTGTCGGTTTAATATTACTAAAACAAATATTATATAAACCTATATATAATATTTTAATATTTTTAACGTAAATATAATATAAAGTTAACTATGATATTATCATTATAATTTTTTTTATTATTTTTAAGATAATGATAAATTATCAACTAAATCACTAAAAATATTTAAACTATTTTTGCATAAGTTTTTCTGAAATTTATTATCTTATTATTATAAATTTTATATGAAAAGGTGAAATAAATGATTTAAGATGGTTAATTTTATATTTTTCATAATAAACTTAACTTATTTATGAAAATATTTATTATTAAAGGTAAATATGAAAAGTGGTATGAAATTTTAGGTAGAGTTAAAAGTGCTATTGAATATGACAAACTAATGGCTTAAGTAAAATAACTAATAATTTAAGAAAATTATGTAAAAGTATGGAAAAGATGACAAATCATTAAAATTACTTCTAAGATCTATCTATCTATCTATACTAATAAAATGGAGTTTTTTTTCTCTCCTTAGAGCAAAAACTCTCATTTGTATTTTCGATTGGACTTTATTTTTGGTTTGAGCTTGAATTTTTTTTAATTAAAATTTGTTAGGCTTTAGTAATGTAGGCCCATGAGAATATGTTTAGCGTCTTCTTGCATTAGAATTTTATCTCTCTGCCCACCAAAGTTGCAAAGAAAGACGACTTCTTCATGGATCCTGAATAAAATGCAGTTTCTGGAGTTACTCCTTCAGTGAGCATCCAAAAGAGGATATCCCCACACTGATTTAGAAGATTCACGAAATCAAAACTTCAGAACTGAGACTCTACCAGCCTAATGTGGAAGAGGTAGTACCTTATAAGCTCTACGTTCTCTCTCACAACCTAGGCGGGGCTGCTATTTTGATGTATGTAATCAATCACCCGTAGAATCGAAGAGAAAACTACACGTACTCTCTAGACTGATCATGATTTCTCCTGCCGGGTTTCACGAAGACTCCAACCTGCATTTTACGTTAATAGAGCACACATTCCTTCTTTTGGGGCCGCTACTATCCAAGATTGTTCTTGCTATCTACATCCTCACTAGATTCTTCCAGATGCTTCTCAACAAGTTAGCTCTAGATTTCCACAACTATCCTGTTGTTGGTGGATTGGTCCAAACATTGATGAGTTATGTAGTTGGTGGAGTCATGGGTTTGCCTCACTATAACATGAACGATATGCCGCATGTATCCTTCCATGTGGTTCAGCATCTTGCTCAGATGAAACATAGTAGTATTTTTAAAATGCCTGATTATGATAGTGTTAAAGCAAATATGGAGGTTTAAGGGTCTCCTAAGCGTTGGATTTTGGATAGTTCTATGGGTTTGTTGATGTCACTGTGGATTTAGTAGCTAGAATGAAAGATAAAGTGATTAGACCTTCAATGTTTAGGAAACATTACAAGGTGATGAGAGAAACATGTGTTGTTGATGTTTCTTACAATGAGTTTGAGTATGCTCATTTGGATTTTACCTTCTCTCACCGTGAAGAACTTTTGGCTTATGTAATGTGGTGGTTGCTGCTCGTGGAGCCAACATCAACTCAGCCGGTTCATAAGAAGGGGATGAAGCTGAAGAATAAATTGATACATCTAAACCTCATCTATGAACTATGGAAAGCTAGGCTTTTATAAAGTTACATGTTGCATGTTTGTAGTTTCTTTTGTTCTTGAGACTGGCTTAGAACACAGTAGATACATGTATGGGTCTCTATTCTATTTAAGTCGAGTACTGAAGTCATTTACCCAAAACAAGAATACAAAAAAGAAGACGCATATTATACAAACTTTGTATGATGTTTGTTGTTACAAATGTATCGGTAAGGTTTCTACAAAAAGCCATATGTATACAATACACCTATATCTTATATATTAAAACAGAAGTCACAACCTTGATTCATGTGTGATTCTTTTGAAAATGGACCTAATGGACCTATTCATAGAAATTCATATTAAATTTTAATTCAGACTAATAATAAATAAAATTTTTAAAATATTTTAATCATAATATCTTTTGATATCTTTTCATTTTAAATATAAATATATTTATTTTAAAATCTAACAAATCTGTTTAAAAAGATTTTTACAAGATCTATATTTTCAAAATTATATTTAAATATTTTTACTAATTTCGAAATTAGTTTAAAATATTATTATACATTAATATATTCAGTTATATAAAATGGAAAATAAAAAATCTATAATATTTTATTTATTATATAATCATAATCAATCATATTAAAATATAATTATTATATTGAGCTAAATATAATAAAATTTTATTAAATTTATATATTTATATATTTTATTTTCGTAATTATAAAATATTTATGTTCAAAAATAAAATCTAATATATTAGTAAGATGGATTAACATTATCAAACTATATAATACTTGTATAAAGATTAACATGTATTTCTTTAAAGTTAATAATATAAAATCTTTGTAACTACTTTAATCATAATATATTTTCATTTTAAATATAATATATATTCATATATTATATTTTAAAAATTCTAATAAATCTGTGTAAAAATATTTACACAATAATTTAATGTATTTTAAGTTATCGTTTAGAAATGAAAATAAATAAATTATATCCTATTTTATCTACTTTTATAGCCATAATCATGGTAAAATATAATTATTTTACTAAAATAAATATGATAAAATTATATTCAATTGATAAATTGATAAATTTTATTTTCATAAATATAAACTATTTATTTAAAATATATAATAATAAATTATCTAAAATGAATAAGCATAAAAATATTGGTAAAAAGAAATCCATTTTTGAAATACGGGTCAGAATTTAGCATAAATTAAATATAAAATATTTTTTAATATATTTTGTCATGAATATATTAATTTTCTTAATAACTAAATGCAAATACAATAAGATAAATATATAATAAGAAGTGACAAATACATAAGACTTAAACAATTAATTAATTATAATATGTAAATTATAAAATTATTGAAATAGTTAAATAAATATTTAAGTATATGATTAACATTAAAAATATATACCACTTATATTCTAAAACAATAATTTATGTATAGAAAAGTGAAAACAAACACCCGTGCGGTTGCACGGGTCAAAATCTAGTTTTTTTACTTAAATGCTGATTCGTACAAATAAAATAAATTCAGCAAAACACACATAAAAAGTTTAGGAACACTGTAGACAGTGATTGTTTGGAGCATCAAACTCACATCCTACTGTTTAACATGGGGCCAAAGTTAGACACAGTCATAAACTCATACGTCCCATACAGGTAGTCGTTTCTCAATTGCTACACAACGTATGAACATGGCAGTTGAGTCAGCTATGAGATTTAATAAAAACGATACAACCTCACATGTTCCTATTTTATAAAGTATTTTCAGCCGAGTGCGAAATGCAAACTTGAGTTAGTAGTTATAATATGAATAATCATCATACATGCAGAGAACACGGTGTCTACATCACATGGAAGCAACAAGCAACACCAAACTGATTCTTTAACAAAGCAAACCCTACCCATCAATTTCTCCTGGTGCAAAAACACGTTTGGAAGCTAATAAGAAATACCAATAGAGAAAAGCTAATAATGGATAAATACACATGAAAGCATGCATAGAGAAAGCAGAAAATTTACATTTTCTAGTCTTTCATATTCTTGCTGGCTGAATTTTGTGATTTCGGTTTGTTTACATTTATATACTCAAATTCAGGTACATTTGAAGTAGCGAGGGCATCAAATTAGACCACATGTAAACATCACTTAGAAATAGTGTTGATTGGAAAAGAAAAATGCAAGAAATAAAAGTGAATTCATCTCTTCAGCAAGATATTCTTTTGGCATTTTCTTTACTATCTCAGGCGGTTGACCGCTGAAGGTACTGTAACTGTTTTTGTACAAAAACAAATAATGCATAATGTTATAAAAGACTTTTTCTTTATTACCAAAAGCATCTTCAACTTCACTATATTTTTCATTCTAAAATAGAGTTTAGAGTAAAAAAGCTCTAATGGTACTCTATTTATCACTCTATAATAGAGTGAAAAATAGGTTTACTCTAAATATAGAGTAACTTATTTTTTTTTTCGTTCATCACTCTATTTTCTACTCTAAAATAGAATACTATTGGAACAAACTCAAACTCTATAATAGAATTACTCTATTTTAGAGTAAAAAATAGAGTAAACCATTGGAGATTGTCTAATATTTTATAATAGTTTTTTACTTCATTTACGACTTAATCAATGTTTATTAATAAAATATTAATTCATTCATCAGAGTCTGACCTTTCGAGAAGGTGTTCTTCAAGATATTCCGATACAAAAATACAAACTTCAGACATGTATCTTTTCTATAGTTTCTTAAGTTGGACAGTCTACTATTCGTTTATCCAATCATGCTTTCGGGCCTGACTTCGGACATTGCAGTGAGATTAAAAGAGGAAAAAATTAATGACCTGCTCCATATGTATATAACATTTCAAATAAGAAAACAATATCCAAAATTTTAATATATATAGTCCCCTAAATTTCAAATAATTGCTTAATATGATTTACCCTGAAAATACACCAAACCCAAATGATGATTCTTAACGAAAAATGGACATGATGAGTAAAAAAAATAAAGTTCACAAGTTCTTAATTTTGACAAATTATGAGCTACAATGGGTCGGTTTAATATAAAAGCTCACTACTTTTAAATGTCTAGCAATAACATCCCTATGCAAATCATTATGGACAATTAAGTTTTCACAACAAATCAGCACCAAAAAAAATATAAAATATCAAACAACCTGCGCTGACACACCATTAGTAATCTTTATTCTCTCTGTTACAGAAAAATGTATGTTTTAGGTTTTTCACACCTATTAAGAAAATATATCAAATTTTATTTATCAATGCATTATTTTATGTTATCAACTATTTTCCACAACCTTTAACCAATAAAATCTTTATAAACACCATTATGTTTTTTGAAGTTTACAATTTGCAATTAATTTATGCATTGAAAATGTAAAACATATATCTTTTTGAAACAAATTTTTTTTCTAAAATATGAATCCTTTTGAAATGGGGTGAGTATTATAATAAGATAGTTTCTTCATTTATAAAGCTATCCACCTCAGCATGTGGGTCTCACTAAAAAAAAATCTAATTGAAAAACATGTGTATTTAATAGATAAGGCCATGTGTTCTCTTTCAGCAAAATCACGTAAGGTATACGAAACTGTATACCTTTAAACCTCGGCTCACTACCTTAAACAGATTGCTGAGACGGTGTTTTCACCCTAATCATTGAAGGGACATTTGCTAAAACCAACCCAAATATTCAAGTCAAATGTAAAAGTGTACCCCACTTTCAGTCAAATGCAAAACCAACCTAAAGGAGTAGTGAAAGTACTATTTCACCCTTATGACCAAACAAAAAACATAAATGTATTTTACGTTTCTATCCTTTGGAAGTCTACACGTAATAAAAAAAGTCTACATATATATAGACTTCCTACGAAGTTTACTTTATAGACTTGTTTTGTAGTCTACACTCTAATTTGGTCTACTAATTTAATTTTAAAAATGTATAAAAATAATTATTGTGATATTTTTAATTAATCATCAATATAATGGATAATATGAAGTAAATAAATTAAAATTTCATATAATCGAACAATTTTGAAGAATATATACTAATTTGGTTATCATGTGCTAGAGTATGTTCATAGTTTAGAAACAAAAGGTTCTAACATGTTATGTCTTTTAGTAGTTGATTTCATAGGGTTAGATTTTAGATTTTGTTTTTTTTTTGTTTTATTAACTTAAATCTGCATATTAATGTTTAGTAGTTTATATTTTGTATAAATGAGACTTTTTGATTATCAAGCAAAACATTTAGGGTTTGATATTTGTGGTTTAGGGTTTCGTAGACCTACAATAAAGTCTATTTATCTGAAGACGTCTTTTTCAGTCTATATTTTTCAATTTGTTTTACAAAAAATCATTATATTTAAACTAAGTTAAGTTCCTTAAGAATAAAAAAGTGAAATCATATACTATAACTATTAAAAAATAAAGAAATAAATTTAATAAATCATATATTAAAATTATTAAAATAATAAAGAATTAACAACAATAATTAAATTATTATAGTAGACTTCCAAAAAGGTCTACTATGTTATAGTAAGATCTACTCCAAAATTTTAATTTTAGTAGACTTCAAACGAAGTCTACAGTATCGTAAATTTTAACCTAGTTACATTTTTGTCTCCCTATATAAACAAAATTTATTCAATCTCTCTCTAAAGTGGCTGCACAAGTTCTTAAAACTCTCTCTCTTCTCTCTAAAACTTTCTCTCTTCTCTCTAAAATTCTCTCAATTGTTTCTAAATCTCTCTCATTATCTTCTTTCTCTCTAAAATTTTCTCAAGTCTTTCTCACAATATTATCTTGTCATTTTAGATATTATGATTCATGGTTTTCATCTTCTCCTTTAAAAAATGTAAGTTTTAGATCTATAGATTTTAAATATGTATTTTTATGTTTATTTCTCACAATATTATCTTTTTTTGGTAGGTATTATCACTCATGGATTTCATCATCTCCTCTAAAAATGTAAGTTTTAGATTAATAGATTTTAAATATGTATTTACATGTTTATATTCAAATAAATTTATAGATCAAGCTCTCTACATTAATTTGCTACTAGTTTACCTTATAAATTCTATTATGTAAAGTATTTTCAGATTTAAAATTATTTTCACATTTCAAAATATATAGATTTTTTCAGATCTGAAAATTATCAGACAGTGTAGACTTCTAAAGAAGTTTACTAAAGCTTGCAGACTTCATATGAAGTTTACTAAACCATAAAGTTTAAGCAGACTTCATTGGAAGTCTACAAAAATATGACTTTAATTTTTTTTCTATGTTTTTTAATAATTTTATCTTATTTTGCAGGTATTTTCTTCCATAGTTGTTCTCTTCTCCTCCTAGAAATGTAAGGTTTACATCTATAGATTTAAAATATGTGTTCTAGTATTTATATTCAAATAAAGTTACATATTAAAATTCATATTAATATGTCTTTAATTTATAACTATTTTGTCTATTAAATCATATTTTTAAAAGTTTTTTAGATTTAAACTTATTTCATATTTTTAATGTATTATTTTTCAGATCTATTTTTTTGATAGAGTAGACTTCATTTGAAATCTACTTAAAACTTACGGCTGGTAGACTTCAAATGAAGTCTACTAGCCTTGAATTTTAAGCAAATTTCATTAGAAGTTTACTCAAATATGATTTTAATTTTTATCTTATTTTTTAAAATTTTATTATATTTTGCAGGTATTCTCTTCCAATATTTTCAAATCATCTTCCCAAAAATGTAAGCTTTCCATATATTCATTATAAGATATTTTGTGTTTATAATGAACTAAATTTATAGATTCATACATTATCTTTTTGCTTTGTTACAAGGATGACAAAAAACCATTTTTGAAATATTTTTCAGAACAAAGTATTTTCAAATTTTCTAAATGCACACTTTTAAATATGAAAATTTTCCATTAGTGTAGACTTCAACTAAAGTCTACTAAACAATAACTTTACGTAGACTTAATAAAAAGTCTACTAAAATATGATTTTATTTTTTATCTTATGTTTTTCTCATAACTCTATCTTATTTGGCAGGTACTTTTTCCAAGACTTTATTTGAAGCATCAAGATTATGAAAAATCAAACATACTCAAGAATACTTTTTAATATATTGCTCTGTAATAACTTTCATAATAAAATATTAATTTTTAAATAATTTTTTAATGCATAATCTATAAACATTGTATTCATTTTTAGTTGTTTTCACTTGTATGATATTATTAATTTTTTGTTAGATATCAATTTTTTCACAAGATCTAACCAACCAAACAAGTAAAACCACCATAAGCTAAAATAATAACTAACACACATGTGAGAAGAAGAAAATCTATACAAAATTTTCCCAAAAATTTTCAAGAATAACACTAATCAAAACAATTTGCAATAAGTATCAAGTGTATAATTATAGCACATTAAATTGTGAAATTCATCCAAGACCATTAAAATTTTACTAACATACACTGTAAAATAATTAAATCATGAAAAATATGATGAATAATACA
Source organism: Brassica napus (assembly GCF_020379485.1). NCBI lineage: Eukaryota > Viridiplantae > Streptophyta > Magnoliopsida > Brassicales > Brassicaceae > Brassica > Brassica napus. The sequence continues at coordinate 9,879,508 of NC_063441.1, forward strand.
CAAATACACTTTTAATAGAATTTACGACGTAGACTTCAACTGCAGTCTACATTTGTAGATTTACAAAAACGTCTACACTTATTATTTAACATATAGTCAATCCAAATTTTTTAGTGTATTGGCGCAGGCTTGATACACAAAGGCGTACAAAGTGTGTCTTAGATAACTCGATCAAGTTCCGTACTTGTCGATTATTCGTGACAGGCATAAGAGGAGTATATTCCTATTCGGAGTCATTTGTTTTAAATGATGTTTGGTAAGGAATAGGTTAGCACCATCTTCTCAATTTTGTTGTCCAGATCATAATCTTCTTGTGTCATTTCAAGAAGTTTACCATGTGTACAGCCATCATGCACAAGGAACATTCTTCAACCTTTCCGATTCTTCATTCTTTTCGAATATTTTGTCACCCAAAATGTCTTTGGCCCATACTTCACACTCGCTCTAAGTTTCCAACCACATCCTTGAAAACGACACTTAGCCACATACAGAGTTTTTGTTGTCTTATATGCTGAAAATGTAAAATTATATTCCACAGTCACCGACTTCAGCTTTGAAACAAGCTCAGCCTTACTAGCAAAACTATAAACGAAGACTTAGAAATACGTCTACAATTATTAGCTAACAACATTGTCAAATCAAATGAATTATACCTTCATAATTATAAAAAAAAAAATTATTTTCAAAATCACTCAAACCCATTAGGATTAACTAACACACACTGTCAAACAAAAAAACTAGAAAATATTTAATGAATAATACACAAATTCACATTTTTATAGATTTTTCTATGAAGACTTAATATTTAGTCTCTGAAGATGTTGACGTTCTTTTCAGTTTACAGACGTAGACTGTCAAATAGGTCTACTCTTTGGGTTGGTTTTTGCAATTGACCATTTTACGGGTTGCTTTCTATAGTTGTATAAAAGTTGTAATTTTGTACATGTAGACTTTCATTTCAGTCTACAATTTAAAAAGGTTACTTTTTGCAATTGACCAGAATTCATCCAAGATTTGACTTTCAGAACTAGACTTCATATGCAGTCTACATGTTTGAATTTTTTTGAAAGAGGTTAGTTTTGCAATTGACCAAGTTTGACTTCAAATCAGTAGATTAAAATGAACGTCTACGGGTGTGTAGACTTCTTGTGAAGTCTACTCTCAAATCTGACGGGTTGGTTTTGCATTTGACCAAAATTAAAAAGTAGACTTTATACGCAGTCTACATTTTTTTTTAAGATAAGAAGACTGCATATGAAGTCTACAATTTAATAAATTTTTGATTGCTTTTTAAACTTTTTGGTCAAACACAAAACTAACCTATTCCACGAAGTCAAAGTTTTGGCAGTCTACATTTTGTAGACTTCCGTTGAAGTCTATTTTGAAAAGTCAAAAGTTCGGTCAAATGAAAAACTAACCTCTTTTAGGTAGACGTCTTAGTAAGTCTACCGAAAGTTTTATTTTTGTTGTCAAAGGTAAAGACGGAGACTACTGGGGAAGTCTGCGTTAGAAAAAACAATTGTCTGGTCAATTGCAAAACTAACCCGTGCGTTGACAAATAGACTGCATCGTAAGTCTCCACGGAGGCGTAGACATACAAAACAGTCTACCGTCGCGACACAGATCTGAAAAAGAACGAAAACCATGTAAATAGTTACATTTTTCATGTGTAAAGCTCGTTTCCAACCTTTTCAACCGTCCAAACTCCAAATATGAGCAAAAAGAAGCATCTTTAACGATTCACTAATGAAGAAACTCGAAAATATGAAGTTTGTGATTATGAAAATGATAGTTATGAGAGTTTTTTAGATGGAAATATAGAGGAGATGAGAGGAAATGAAGTTTTTTGGGTTATAGTGAGAAAAAAAAAGTGGTTAAAAATTGAATTCTAGAGCTTTAGAGCTCAAAAATGGTGGTTCATGGTGGTTGAAAAAATTGATGATGATGGCATTTTTGTAAATAAGAAGAAATGGTTAGGGTGTATTTGATTTTTTGTTAATTTCGAAATTAATAAAAAAAATAAATAAAAATGGCAATTTTGTGAATAATTCAAAAACATAAGGATAGTATGGAAATTTTATTGATGAATAGTATGGACAAAAAAAAAGGATTGGTTTTGGGTTTGACTTGAAAATATGGGTTGGTTTTGAAAAACATCCATCATTGAAACTAGCTGCGATTGGATCTATTCCCATATGTGATGAAGCTCATCCAATTCCATGATTCTCTGTATCCCTTTTCCTTCCAAGTTAAACGATGCAATGTACTCTCAGAAGTTAAAGCACCACGCAATGTACTCTCAGAAGTTGAAGCATCACAAGATGATTAAGGTTGTCTCTTGTCTCATTAAATTATTTTTTCCCCTCTCTCCATTATTATTTTTTCACACATTATCATCTCAAGCGTCGCATAACTACACAAAGATACCACTATAAATAGTTTAGGCCCCAACAGGGAAAACCACATCTAAATCCCTAACACTATCTCCAATGGTTTACATTATTTTTACTTTAAAATACAATAACTCTATAATAAAGTTTAAGTTTTCTCCAATTGTACTCTATTTTAGAGTAAAAAATAGAGTGATGAAAAAAAAAAGTTACTCTATATTTAGAGTAAACATATTTTTCACTCTATTATAGAGCAAAATATAGAATACCATTAGAATATTTTTACTCTAAACTCTAATTTAGAGTAGAAAATAGAGTGGGATTGAAAATGTCATTTACGCTTAATTTATCCTCCCCAAAAGTCCTTAACCTTTTCACCTAAAACTCTCTCCATGTGATGTTCTCGCTTCCCCAGCTCTGTCGTGTTCTACGTATCTTTCTGAAATGACAGCTGCCACAACTTTCCGGGGTCGTCTTATCTCAGGCAAGACAACCAACCTAGTCATGGTGGTGACCACGGTGGATTCCAAAATATTTCAAGGTTTGCTCAACTGTCTAGACTTAATCATATATAAGTAAATAGAAAACTTGGTAAACATACATCTCAATCACTGGGCTTACACTATTTTGACACCAAAGTTCTTGCCATCCAAGAGTTTACGAATAAGTCAGTTAAAAGTCTCACGTTTATGTGTCTCTATGTTCATATTTTCGAACTTGATGCTAATGCTTCAGTATACAACTGCGAGTTAGAGCTTATTTGAATATCGCTTCTGCCCAACACTAATACTTATTTTTAGTTTTAATATCCTCCTCAAATGCAAGATTTATTGACGTCTAATACTAGCCTACCTATCGTCCTATCCAAGTCCACTGACCAGGTGTCCATAACTCTTTATTCTGTTACGGCCGCAGTTTCAAAATCCCCACTAATGTTTCCTCTAACCTCCTCTGCTAAGAATCATGAAGCTAACTTTTTGTGTAAAGCTAAGATCGTCCGTGTCTTACAACAAAATGAGTTGTCTTACGTTTCTTGCACCGGTTGCAATAGGAAATTGGAAAAACCAAGGATAACATTGCGTTACAACAAATGGGTATCACCAAATGTCACTGGTGTCATAAGGTACCAAAATAGTCATAATTAATCACAGCTCAAGATATATCTAAGCTTGAAACACAGTTCACAAAGTACACATGCACCACTTATGTTTATGTATGAAGTTGACTTGGCTTTGGACTATGGGCATGACAGTGCTACGTACGTTTGTGGTATTGGACACCAAACGACGAAACTTACCGGAAAAGATGCAGCCTCGCTAAAGGCAACGTTCGCGACTATTTGCAACATGAAAAAAAAACGTCTGTTCAGTTCGAAAAGACCTTATCGTGTGAACTTAATTTTTCTCCAACTTTATCGTATCAAATGAGAAACTATAGCTTCTAATAATTTTTATATCTAAAAATATGTATTGAAACTAAAGTTTTTATGAGTTGTCCATTTATATGTATACTGTATAATCAAGTAAACATGAATCAATGTATATTATTAAAGGTTATTCGAGTTTTGGGAAATGTGAAATGGCGATGCAAATGTTGCATCTTAACTTCAAATTTCTTAAACAGTTAGACTAAGAGCATCTATAAAAGACATTCTATAACTTTAAATATGAAGTTTTTTCCTCTTTAAAATGAAACTTCAAACTTCAAATTTCAAAAACTCTATATTTGAAGTTTCACTACTTCAAAACTTCAAAACTTCACTACTCTACAATTACACATCATATTTATTATTCATAAATATTTTCTTGTTTATTTTTTTTAATCCTTATAAAAATTATATCTCATAAATACTTTAAGTTTCGTTTACAACATTTAAGTTTATACATAAAATTAAATAAAACTTCAAAATAAGATTTTAAATATTTAAAACTAGATTTAGATAAAAAAAATATACAAAAAACTTAACAAAAAAAAACTTTTTTAAAATTACATGAAGACATAACTATTACACAAATTTAAATATTACAACAACACTAATAGTCACGTAAATTTGATCCGAAACCTTCAAAATTCCAAATATTGTCTAATTTTTTTTTGTGTAACTGAAGATGGTTGTTGTTGTTGTTGTTGATGATGTATTTTTGTATAATTCTTTCTTTTTCATATTGAATATATTCACGAGTATTAATACCATCGATAAAATTTAGTCTTTTAGCAATATTTTATGTTTCTCTTTTATTTTTTTGTTCTGATCTAATGTATTTACAAGTATTAATATCACCCAGTTTTAAGAATTTTTATCTCTGATCTACAAATTAAAAATAAGGAGAGCCATTTTTACTTCAAAATGCACTAGTAGATCATATATGCATTACGAAAATCACTTTATAGAATAATATGATATTTTGCTTGAAGTTTAATATTAATTAAGTTATTTTGTTTAAAATTTTATATTTTAATATAATATTTTATTAATTAGTATTGTTCTAATATGTTTATATACGTGCTAGTTATTTACAAAAATTTTATGAATTCAAATTAGTTATGACAAATATAAAGACCATATTATAAAATACAAATAGTTTTGAAGTTGAGTTTGAAGTTTTAATTTGCTTTTGGAGAAAAACATCTTTAAACTTCAAATATAGAGTTTTGGAAACTTCAAAATAGCGTTTCTTTTTTTTATATGGTCTAAAAGGTTATTGTCAAACAAACATAATCAAGAATTTTTTTTTAATTCTATCGTTAATATCCAACAAATAAATATAGATTCTATATTTATAAGGATTTGCTCTCGTTTATTTCTATACTCACTAAAAGTAAAAGGCCATGTCAGTTGGTTTTGCCTTTATCAAGCTCTCACATTGCATCAAGTTAGTTATTTTATTGAAAAACTCAATCAGCAATAGCAATACGGTTAGTCAAATATACTTTCTTTTTGATAAACTACAAAATGACTACTTCACATCGAATATGAGTCCAAAAATAAACGAATACGACAGACCGACAATGGATAGTAATATAAAAGTCCATACTAATAATACAAGGAACGATTTCCTTCTCTATCCCAACTCCTATATCTCCAACTCTGCATATCAAAATTTGGAAAGTCAAGAAGAACATGAACAACAAAAAGATTGTCACACTTCTGTCTACTACATAGGTTTAGCATTAATTAAAAACATAAGTCCGCAGTCAAACCACTAGTAGTATAAATAAGATAGATTTGAGTTGTAGACTTTGGATATGGGCCTTATAGCTGTTACGGCCTTGGGCTTATTTCTCCTATAACGCTTAAGTTTAACCCTAGATAAACTTAATAGGCTGCATTCAGTAACCTAACACTCCTAATTATTTAACCACCAGACTACATATGCACAAGATTCAAACGTGTCGACGCAATCAAATAATGCTGAAACATCAGGATAAATGCCAATATGGTCTTCAGAAAGTTGTATTGGCAAAAGAACTGTAAACAGAAGTTAAATTGTAAGCAGAAAATGGCGACATGATCCGAAAGCTTTGATATGTTGAAAGAGTATTATAAATAGTTTTAGTGAGTCTAAAGTTTTGACAGCTCAACCACTTTAGTAAACATTTAGTACAAAGGAATTAAGTGGTAAGGTGGTCCATGCATGTGTCTCGATGCTAACACGTAAAATGGAATATGGTTTCATTTAGACCTATGTTTCTATAGTGATTATTAATGGAGTATAGTATTTTATTATATTAATGGCTTAGCGTAACATGAATCAAGCGAGAAATGTGTAAAACTCTAAAATAAAAGACAAATTATCAATCAAGAATATCTCATCGAAACCGTCTCAAACTAAATGGAAGCTATGTAGAAAATTTATATCTAAAGAATGGAACATTTGAATGGAAATAAAAACGGCAAACGGAGCCGTATATGTTGCCGGCCGCCGGAAATAAATATGAAAAAGAACGGCAAAACAGACAACAAAGTTATGGTTTGGATGATTTGATGAAAACATAATGGAAACTAGTCAACGTCTTGTAACATGCCATGTGATTGCCAGCTTCATATACAAGCTCCGACACATATGATCATGCTACTGTTCAAATATTAATATTAATATTAATATAGTATTGTTTTTAAGAGATTTTAGTATAGTTAACTATTAATGCACGTTATATGGAGGGATGTACAAATCCCCATTCATATAATTGGAACAAAGTTCCAAATCGTGCAGTAGTCACTAATTAATCTTCAATGACAGTACTGCTAGAGGCAACAATCTTATCTGATGATTGGCTATGTGAGTCAACAACTTATATAGTAGTACTAGTTTTGTTTGGTGGTGCCCTTTGGCCTAATTTGTTTTTACTATTTAACATTCCAATACATTCTCATATTTAAGCTTGATCGAATTCAGAGACATTGTCTACTCCAATCCAAATCGGGTTTAATAAACAAAGATTGAAAATACTATAAAAAAAAAAAAAAGATTGAAAATACTCATAAAACGATCTATATAATTGAGTTTTGTAAACTTATTTACTTTTATTTTGTTCATGTCAACTAAACTCGAAATTCATTTAGTGGCAGAAAACATATTCTGCGGATGTTTTGTCTCTTTTATACAATGACTTAATGATTTAACTATAATCCAAAGACTAGCTTAAAGAATACTTTTCAATATGCTTAAAACAAAATTTGCACTTTTTGTTTTTTGTACATTCCCTACATGGCATCGGCATGCCAATCCCTAATGATATTAGTTCACATATAAGGCTGGACCATCGGGTAAACGAACCATATCTCCAACCAAAAACATTTAACCCCACAAATGTAGTTATTTAATTAAGAATTTTTTTTCTGTTTGCGATATCATTTATACGAGGCTTGTATCAGTTTTAATGAAACACGGTACAGGTAGAGTGGTATAGAACTAATACCATATCAGTAGACAGTAATTCAATATGGACCATTTGTGAAGATGATTACACCTAATTATTTTTATTTGTATCTGATTTTCCTGTATATAATAATACGTACTACATGTAAGAAATTTATTCGATTTCAGCAACCGTCTTTCAAACCCTAATTGTCTGGAACTGGAAGCACCCAACTTTGTCTTCAAAACCTTAACAATTGAATTTAGATACATCACATATTTTTTCCTGGTACATTTTCATCATACGTATAGTTGATTTATGGATAGAAAAAAAGTTAAAATTGAATTGTATAGGGTCTTAGTAAAATGGTGTCCTACATTTTTAGGGGGTCCTAGCTCCGACCAAGAAAATAAATACTTTGGATTTATCCCTTAATGAGACCAAGGCGTAATAAAAGATAAGCATATCTACTACTTTTACCATCTTGGGTCACTTACTGAAATTGGCAATATCTTTCCAACTTTCAAATATATACTTATGTTTCGGGAAATTTTCTTCTTTTACTAAACCAATGAAAAGATAATAAATATTTTGAAGTTCGAAAGTAGGGGTGTTCAATCCGGATATCGGTTCGGTTTCGGTCCGGTTTTTTTCGGTTTTCAGTATTTCGGTTAGTAAAATATAACTACCATTCTAAATTCATATTTACTTCGGTTCGGTTCGGTTTATATACCGTCGGTTTTCGGTTTATTCGGTTTTATACCAAAAAACATAATTATTTTGTTTGAGATCATATTATATGAATTTTAGAGTCATATTGTCAACACAGTCATTTATTAAAAATATATTACATGTTCAAATAGATGAACAAAAAAATAAAAATGCTTCTACCATCAAATAAAACAATCAATTCTATAACTAAAATCAAAGCTTGAAATTTTGAAAATAAAAATATGAAACATAAAAGAAAAGTTTTTCCACTCTTTCATATTTAGTGTTCATTAAAGACAAATCAACGTATTGGATCCGAGAAGAAAAAAAGGATCCGTAAGAAAACTATGACTTAGTTTGAGCAAAAAAAAAATTAAGATGAACACTTAGTATATAGAAAATATTTACGGTTTTGAATGTGACCAAGAAATGAAGAAAGAACATTTAATTTTTTATCATTCCTAAAAAAATATCACCATTCATAAGAAATATATTTTTCCTCTCATTCCTTCTCATTCTTTTTTTTTTGTAGAATAATAAAAAATAAAATCATTCTTTGATAAATTTGATAAAGAACAACCATTCTTTTTCATTTCTAATATTTTATTTCTATATGTTTCTTTTATATTCGTTCATTTTGTTCCCAGAAAAGTTACTAGTCGGAGCCTACTTACGTAATTAAGTGAAACGTAAGATAAATGCTTTAGTGAGACCTTCAGACCAAGACATATAAATAAAAAATAAATTTAACTGATATTCTATCATCTTGAATCACTTACTGAAAATGGAATAATAGCATTCAAATATAAGACTATGCTTCAAAAAATTTCGTCTTCTGAAAATAAATCGCTTGGAAAAATAGCAATATACTTCAAAATTATTTTCAGGTGTTCTGTGATGATGGTTGATCAGGATACAACAACATATACAAAATCGGTTAAGAGACCATTTCCAATGTAGACTATTTTTATATTATAAAAGCATACCTTCTTTGAGAACTTAGAAAAGCATATCATAGGAGCAAACCCATCACTATAGAGTTATTTTATTTCAAAATAAAATAAAGAAGAAAAAAATAGTGTTTCATGGAAATGTCCTAACAATTGCAAGTGAGTATTTCGGTGACTTTTCAACTGAGAAAGAAAAGATCGACAAAATAATCATATGATTTATCGACGCTTTCTGTGCCAAAGATGTTGAAGAAGAATTTAAGTGCAAAATATAAATGGCCAAGAAAGATACTTTACGGAGACCGGAACCTAATAAAAGATGATTTTGCTAATATTTTATCATTTTGGATTGAAAATGGTATAATATGATAACTTTCAAATACAATAATAATAATGTTTTAGGAAGTTTTCATCGTTTATAAAATAAATCAACTGAAATGTACTGAATATTATAAAATTGAAAAAAACAAATCAGAATAGTATTTTGTGATGACTAGGAATGGACATTTGGATATTCGGTCGGGTTTGGGTAGGACCCGATCAGGTCCAGATCTATCGGGTAAAAAACAAATCAGAATAGTATTTACTTTTACTAAAACCACTTGATTTTTTTCCGTCAATAGGTATTTGATTAATGGGCCTAAAAAACTCTCATTACAAACATACAGAAGCCCATGAAATCGAGCCAAAAACAATAAAATTCTGGGCCGAAAGCCTAACAACGAAAAACCCTAGAACCCACGAGGCTTCGCCACCGTGCGGACAAACGCTGTGGTTCCGACGTCGCCCTCGCTTTGAAACAACACCGGGAACCAACCGTCGGTTCACCCGGATCCACCGGAGCTCACTGACTCCACACCATCACCACCGCAAACGTCTTTAACACAAGTGAGCCCAATTTCGGAGAGCATCAATCGACTGATCGAGATATCATCCGTCACCATTCATCGCAATCACCGAGAGGAAAACTTCGCGTGAACCATCACCGTTAACCATGGTCGAACTTCAATCGTCCTCCGACGTCGTCACCACCAATCCAAACCAAACCAAAAGCGAAAAAAACTAAAAGGAAAGAAACAGACTAAACCCTAAAAACGGAACTAGGGAACCAACCGACGGCGAGGCAAGGCATGGAACGCCTTCACCCCCTGTAATCTAGACCGACGGCGGCAGAGCTAAACGACGCCTCCACCTCTCGGGGACAGGAACCGGCGTCGACAGAGCTGGAGGAGCCTCCGCCTCCCGGAGACAAAACCAAATAGCCGTACAAAGAGCTTCACCGCGCCTTCTTCACCACGACCGCGCCTTTACGCCAGAAACAGATCCGCCATGGACAGCCTTATTCCAGAACTCAAGCAAGGCGGAGGAGAGAGGGAACGATAGCAAAGCGAAGATCGAAGGCTTTAACGGTGGCTTGAGAGGCTCCAGTGACGGCACGCACGCTCACGCGCCGGCCGGTCACCGGACCCGAGTATAGATCTACTTTCTCTCTCTCTTTTAAGTAGATACGATTCGTAGCATTTTCCTACTAAAACCACTTGATTACAATATAAAAGTAATTAAAATAGTTAATCGTTGCTATTCTGAACAAATAAGACAAAAACTACACATTAACTTTTAATATTTTAATTAATTACTTTAATAATTTTGGAGTTAAAGTTTTAAAACATCATACAAATTGAAACAAAAATATCTTCAAAAACATCATATAAAAAAGAACGAAGAGAGTATTTCCAACAAATCAAAAATGAAATTCTATAAAATTTATACTTCTACGGAAATAGAAGAAAAAACATTAAAATGACATCTCTCTATAGATCCATCAAATCTATGTGCACATACGGTTTTTTGAATTCAAGAAATTATGGATCTAAGTCCATAATTTATTTCGGCGAGGGTTAAAACCAGTTCTTTAATCCCAACCCACAACCGCTAAAACTTGAACCTGACACCTCTACCTTTTGAAAAGAAGGCTCTACCAGTAGAGTTAGCAGCAGAGCTGGCTCTGGCCCAAAGTAGATGAAACACATGCTTCCGGCCCCAAATATTATAACTACTAAACCAGCCACATTTTTCAATAAAATACTTGCAGTCTAGTGGTTAAATGACATTAGCTATTATCCTTAGTGTAAGGGTCGAACCCACATTGCTACATATATTTATTTCATACATTTTTTGGTCTGGACTTGTAGCCTTAATAATTCCAGGACCGGCTCTGGTTAGCAGCTCCTAGTATTACTTTTTGATATACGCACACCCTCGGCGAATGCATAATTTGCGTAGACAATAGTAATCCACTAGCTTGAGTTTTATTTCAGCAGCTCTGAGTACTAAGAACTATTAAAATGTGTGAATAATATTTCTGAACAGTCTCATTCGACTGACCACAAACTAACTGCTAACATCATTTTCTCATACATTTCAGTGTGGGGCAATAAAGCCAACCGTGTTTTTATTATTCCAAATGTTTCCATTAAATATAATATATTTTCATGGTAATATATGTCTCACGCTAAAATCCATGAAAGCAGAACGTCCCTCTCCCTTCTAAGAAAATACAAGTTCAGATTCATGATAAAGTATTTCACACGGACTCTGCTTAGTCTTTACCATGGCTCAGCCATCTCAAATCACACTCTCTAATCACACTTTTGGAGGTGCACTAACGAATCTATATATCAGTATATGCAGACTGAGTATATGTTACGGAGTTAGCTAGGTTCTTCATCACACAAACGTCCTACATTAGTGTGGAAGACAAAGGTATCCATATCTTTATCAACTTAACTATAGTAAAACCTCTATAAATTACTCGATAAATTAATAAATATTATAAATTTATAAAATTTTCAGATCCCAAAATTAGATCTGTTAAAAATATGATACAAATTGATAAAATAATATTTTGTAAAAACTCTAAGTAAATATATTGTCCCATTAAAATTTAAAATTAAAATTTTGTATGTATATACATTTTATACATGAACAAACAAAACATTGTATTGTACGTTTTATATTCACAATAAGTTATCTTTATATTTTCTTAACATGTAATATATTTTGATGAGATTTAGTAAAATTATATATAAACCATATTTAAAATTTATGAAACATATTTTATATACACCAAATAATATAGTAAAACAGTATGAGTGACGAATGTAATTTTTTTTAATTAATGTATATACACAAAATAAAATATTTTTCCTATTTTGAAAATAAATTTTAAAATAGAAAAATCTAAAAAATGATTGTTAAATTTTTTTAAACTTTATAAATTAATAAAATATTATAGTCCCAACATTATTAATTTATATATTTTTACTCTATCTTATTTATATGATATCAGTCACAATTTGTTTTGTCGTGACACATTTGGTTCATAATAAGAATTTTGATTAATATTTATATGTAAATATAATTTGTAGTTTTTGTATAATAATAATATTTGTAATAATTTTAATATTTATTTATAGAACTTGTACAAATATATAGTGTTAAATAATAATTATATTTAAAATGTGAAATTTTGTATTAACAAATTATTGTTTATGATAAAATTGGTTAATACAGATTAACTTGATAAAATTATTTTTATCAATAATTAAGTAACTGAATAAATTTCTAAAGTTCAAATGTGCTTTAAATTATTAAAACATAGAAACATATTGTTGATATTGTTTTACTAAAATCATATTGTTGATATTAGATAAATCTTTTTCTGATTTCAAACCTTCCCGTGTTTGGATGAACGAGATGTGGCTTCGCTTTAGTTTTACTTTTTTTGTTTATTTTGTTTCCTTACATTTTTTCAAGTGTTTCTATACTTTAAAATCAGAAAATAGCAAAATATTTGTATATAAATCTTTGAACTTTTTTTTTTGCTTAGTGAATCAGTACATGTTGGACGGCATTGTTTACATAGTGATGAATTAGGAGCAGGAGTGAGTGTGTAAACAGTCGACATATTTTTAAGGTTTTAGTTCCATTTGAGTGCAAATACAAACTCTGAAACGTCGACGTTAACATAGAGAAACATCAGCGTTAACACAGAGAAACAACGACCAACATTTACTTATATAGTTCATGAGAGTTTTAAGTAATTAACCATAAGGACACTTCTAGTGGTTGGTTTCATTTTTATCTTCAAAATTTCATTTTCTTTAAAATAAAGAAAAAACAATGAAGTCAAGTAATGATTGCTCTTGTAGTTTGCTTCAATTTTTCGTAAAAGAAATATTCCAAATATATTTCATCTCCAGTTTACCATTAATTATTAATAACACCTTCTATTTTTTCATGTTTACTAATGCTACTCAATTATATTGTTTTAATAAAAATTTCGAACAATTACTATTTAGTATAAATTAAATATAATCATATTATAAAATTATTACATAACATAAATAAACAGACAAAGAATATCATATTTTATAACGAATTATATATATATATTTCTATAAGTGATTAACAAAAGTAATTTTAAGCAAAAAGTAAGTTTATTTATCTTTGATTCTTTTTAATTGAGCTAAAAATTTTAGAAATGAATATTTTCATGTTTTTAATATAAAAAAAAATATAATTCAATATATGAAATTAATTGGGTAATAGTAACGTAAACTTACTTTTACCCAATCTATCAATTGGGTAATAGTAATGTTACTATTACTCAGTCTATCAAATTAATTAGGTAATAGTAATATATATAATTTATTTTGGCAAAAAAATAAGAATAAGTACAAGTTAAAGACCAATTTATTAAAAAAACTAATTTATAATTTAGAAAATTCATCTTAAAAAATTAAAATTTTGAATATCTTTAAATTTGAAGATATACTGTTCATTTCTTCATTTTGAAACAAGAAATGAAGAATTATTTGAGCAAAAAACAAAATTGAAATGAAGCAAAAGTGGAAAATGAAACATCATTGAAAATGGTATACGACTAACTAAGACTACGTCAAGGGTATTTTCATACTTTGTGATATCAAATCTGATTAATTGAGATTGTGTAGTTGGCATTCTAGTGGCTTAATCGTGGCCATGGAGCTTCTTCCCCTCTGCTTCTTCCAAATTACCCTACAAATATACTTAAAAAAAAGAACTCAATGTAAATAAAATAACATATCTTCATAGTAACGAGTGGAGTGAACCGACTAGATCTACATCGAGTTATGTACATATATGCCCATGTATTTTTAATATTACCATACTTTTTAGGTTTACAGACCAAAAAACACAAAAGAAAAAATTGTACACAGAGACAAATTAGATTAGAATTTATACCTTCCAACATAAATAAACCAATAAGAGAATGCAAAGACTGGAAAAAATTGAATGTTACTGAGTGATGAGTAGTTAAGGAACTTATGGTGTTAGGCTGTCCAAGAAAAGAAGCATCTAAAGAGTTCTTTGAGTACAACGTCTTAAATAAGAAAATGTCAGTCCCATTATAACCTCTGAAAACCAAACACACACACACATTATACAATCTCTTCTTCTCTGAGATATAATGGGGAAAACAAGCAAGTGGATTCGAAATTTCTTAACCGGAAAGAAAGAGAGAACAAAAGAAAAGATTAATCAGAGCGAGTGTGGATTCACTTCTACGACTCCAGGAACTCCTAAAGAGAAACGTCGATGGAGTTTTAGACGTTCTTCTGCCACCGCGCCACCAACTTGTGCTTCTACCCTCAAAGATTCATCTCCACCGCCTCAACCGCCACCTCCTCCACAACCATTTGTGGTGGACAGCGAAGATGAGCAGAGCAAGAACGTTTCAGCCGCAGAGATTGCAGTGGATGTTGAAGACTTTGCAGCAGTGAAGATCCAAGCTTGCTTTCGTTCTCATTTGGTAAAACTAAAAACAAACTCGAGCTTACTAAATACTCTGTTTCTTTCTATCTTCAAATTTTTATTCAAGAGTTCATTTTTGGGGGCAGGCGAGGAAAGCATTAAGAGCGTTAAAAGGTTTGGTGAAACTACAAGCACTTGTGAGAGGTCATTTAGTAAGGAAACAAGCAACGGCTACACTTAGATGTATGCAAGCATTGATTACACTTCAAGCCAAAGCTCGAGAACAGAGGATTCGTATGATCGGAGATTCACCAACAAATCCAAGAACATCGATTCATAAAACCCGGATCCATAACATTTACCACGTAATGGATCTAACCCAGATCTCAAAATCTAATCTTTGACAGCACCCAGATCCCAAAGTTTCTGACTTTGACTCCTCTGTTTTTGCCTTTGCAGGAGAATGAGGAAAACATCAAGATTGTGGAAATGGACACTCAGTCTAAGTTTTACTCTCCAGCTCCTTCTGCTATAACAGATATGAGTCCTCGAGCGTACAGTAGCCATTTCGAGGACTGTAACTCGTTCAACACAGCACAAAGCAGTCCTCAGTGTTCCAGATTCAGAGAGTATTACAATGGAGATTCATTGTCTTCTTACGATTACCCTCTCTTCCCAAATTACATGGCCAATACTCAGTCTTCTAAAGCCAAGGCTCGGTCTCAGAGTGCGCCTAAGCAGAGACCTCCTGAGATCTATGAGAAGCAGCCGAGCGGGAGGAGAAGATCTTCGATGGAAGCACCGAGGAACGGTGTCCCAAGAGCTGTAAGGATGCAGAGATCTTCATCTCAGTTAGGCAAGGAAAGTCATCATCATCATCATCATCCGTGGATGGCAATTAAGCTCGATAGATCTAACATTTCTCTTATGGAGAGTGAATGCGGATCTACCAGTACAATTATGACCAACAGCAACTACGGCAGACATGTTGATGTGAGTCTGTAACCGTTACTTGTTTCCCAAGAAATATTTTACTTGAGGTTAATCTTATGTTTATTGCTCTCTGGTTCTTGTCTATGTGTTGTTTTGTTTATTTCTTTCTTTTTTTAGTTGTGTTGTTTGAAGGCTCAGGAGAACATGTACTGAAAAGTGTGATTTAGAAACTAGTAAGTGATTTGATTGCTGGAAGAAATAAGACAAACTTAGTAACTGAAGAAGGATTCGTTTTCTCGATGATCAAAACTTCAGCAAATAACTAATCTCGATGATCAAAATTTCAGAAAAATGAGACATTTTAATTTTATTGTTTTGTAAGACTTTTCCACGTATCATATCAGTATTTGATTAGCTAACGTAATTGCGCTTTAGTAATTATATAAATTTGGGGTCAAACAGACCATGCATGTTTCTATACGTTTATGTTTTTAGTGCGGCGCTGAAACGAGAGGCAGCATCAGGGAACTGTAATCCGGCAAGAATATAGCCCAGGTTTAGTCGATTTCAGTAGGGCAGCAAACAATATAGTAAAAAAAAGAATATTTAGTCAATGTGAAAGAACATTTAGTCAATTTTTATGCCTTCTCTGAAAAAAAAAAGAATATTCGAAATGAAACTCAAGGTTATACTGTTCAGTTTTAATTATTTAAAACTCACGGGCCAAGAAAAGTCTTTTTAGTTATACTTTTCAGTTTATTTTTGGTCAATGAGGATATTCAAAATGAAACTCAAGTTTATGAGATGGATAATAAATTATTTCTGCTTTACAAATATATCCACAACATCAAATCATATTGAAGAGCTGTGTAAACTGCAAGAGAATCCGGATATATTGCTATTGGGGAGCTAAGATAACATCCAAATATTGAATGCCTTTACCAGAAGTTATGGTCGGTCTTTACATGAGATCAGTGAAGTCATCAAACTTTGAGGTTGCTTCCAAGCCTATAAATTCGTACTCTGAGGATCCTGAGCTTTCGTAGTTCCTAGTATAGACACCTAATCTCAAAACAATCACCAAACTCAGGTTCCAAGTGAAGAAAGCGAGAGAGGTTTGCTTGCAGAGTCTATGTTTATTTACAAATAAACCCCTAAACATTTGCTAAACTCTCTTTTACGTCCTCGTCCTTTAGAAAATAGGTATTCCAACACTATTTGTAACGTAATATGTCAAAAGTACCCCTAACTATATTGTAGAATTACCCCCAGCAACCCGTCTTGTTCTTCAAGTCAGCTTTGATCTTATATCTCCAGTGACAGGAATCGAAGTTGGGAAAAGATCTAAGAAATATTGGCGAACAGATCTGAAGATGGAGTGCGTGTTCGGTCTCGTTGGTGATGGATTCGCTATCGTGGCGGCGGATACGTCGGCAGTTCACAGTATACTTGTGCACAAGAACAACGAGGACAAGATCATGGTCCTTGACTCACACAAGCTCATAGCCGCAAGCGGGGAGCCTGGTGACCGGTAAATCCTCCTCCTCCTCCGCCTCTCTATCTCTCTGAATCAGTACATTGGGTTTGATTTTTGGGAATGTTTATAATAATAGGGTTCAGTTTACGGAGTATGTACAGAAGAATGTGTCACTGTATCAGTTCCGAAACGGGATCCCTTTGACTACCGCTGCTGCTGCCAACTTCACTCGCGGTGAGCTCGCCACTGCTTTGAGAAAGGTGACTTCTTTTCCTACTTTGAGTTATGAGCTTAGGGGGGGGAGTTAGGGTGTCCAAGTTCTTTGCTTTTAGATGCTTTTATGAGATAGTAACGTTTTGGAATATTATTAGCAGATATTAAATTGTTGGAGGTAATTGATAATGTGCTTATTCGTGTGGTTTTGCTTTACTCTTTTGATACAATTTAGTCGAGCTTGTGTGTTATTGAGCCATTGGATTGAAACTGTTTTGATAGTTAATCTTCTTGTTTATATGATTAAGCCATTGGTTAGTACTGAACTTACCCTTCGGGTTGATTGAAGTAACAAAGTTGCGTATCCTTATGTCAAGCTTGATAAGTAATTGATCCTGGCTTTTGATTAGAATGTACAAAGACTAGGCAAAAGCTTGTTTACTATGATTTTGTGACTTGATTATGAAGTTCAGATACTCATGCCTAACTGACATGTGATCTTTTTCAACTTTTAGACATTGCTGAGCCCATGTATGTAGCCTTTGCTTAAGTTTGCTAATGAAAACTGAAAATGGCAATGGTAGAAACTGTATTACTTTTCCACAATTATTCTTCTTATCATCTTGAGATATCTCATTGCGTTTTAAATTCTGTTTGATTCCAGAACCCGTACTCAGTAAACATCCTGATGGCTGGCTACGACAAAGAAGCAGGCGCATCTCTATACTACATTGACTACATTGCAACTCTTCACAAGGTTGACAAGGGAGCATTTGGTTACGGCTCATACTTCTCTCTCTCCACAATGGACAGGCACTACCGCAGCGACATGTCAGTTGAAGAAGCCATTGAGTTGGTCGACAAATGCATACTTGAGATCAGGTCAAGGCTGGTCATTGCGCCACCAAACTTTGTGATCAAGATCGTCGACAAGGATGGAGCTCGTGAGCACGCTTGGCGTCAGTCTGTACAAGATGTCACCACTGCTTCTCTCTAACTCTGTTATGTTTGCTTTTTTTTTCTTTTACTAAGCTTACATTTGCTTTTTATGTTGAAACTTCAAAAGCTTAGTTCCCAGATAATGATGCTATGATATTATATACTTTGAAATGGAAACATTTTTCTTATAAGAGAGAACATGCTATGCTTTTGTATATGGAAGGAAAGTAATAACAAATCGTATCAGATGCGAGTGAGGATACAAGTGGCCAAAGTCATGATGATGGTCGTGAGAAACAACAACAGGTTGCTGATCATTGGAGAGCCGTTAATGATGAGTTGTGGTGAGACGTTATCAATATCAGGCGAGAACTGATCGGAGGTTGGTGGATCCTTAGCGGTTTCCGGTGGTAAGCCAAGCGATTGAGGAGAGGCAGAGTCTCGATCACCTGCAGAGATACAAATGAAGCTCAGTCTCAACCAAAACTCCCATCAAAATCGATTTTGTTTCAATACCGTAGTCAAAGGGAGACGTGAACTGGATACTCTGAAGCGGCGGAAGCTCAGGCGACACTGCAACACACAGATCAAGATCCCTATAGTGTTCAACACAATCGATTCAATTTGAATTAGAAGAATCGAAACTGAACCTGAGGGAGAGCAAAGAGACTCGAAAGATTCGTCGGAACTCTGGAATTCGGTACAGATCTGAGAAAGAGAAAGCAATCTAGATCGATCGAGCGGGAATCCGAGGATCATCGGCTGGCGGAGAAGATAACAGAGGCACTTTCCGGCGGCGGAATGAACAGAAGTGGAGAAAACAGAGCAGCAAAGAGCATCCGGCGTCTTTGAGATGTTGTTTGGCGGAGCCGAGACGTAAGGGATGCATGGAGAGAACATAACCAGCTCCTCCGAGCAAGTCGGAGCCGGTGGAGAAGAAGAAGGTCCCTGCGTCTCGGCCACGGCGGTTGAGGAGGTGATCGCGAGCATGAGGATGAATACGATGGTGGCGGCCATTGTCGTTGTTTCAGAGAGCTCCTTCTTGATGTCAGTTACAGAGATTAATGAAAGTGACGAGTGGAGACTCGCGTAACGATATCGTGGCGGGAAATAACAACTTGTTGAGGTCTTGATAATTCCCTGTATTTACGAATTTGCCCCTAGAGCTCGACTTTACCGGGACGAAGCAGGTTTTGGTTTGTTGAGAGGCTCTGAGTTGGCAGTGATCTGCCACTTATATGCGTACACGTGTGAAGATTAACCTAATTTCGGGTTCAGATGGAGTATCAAAGCTAATAATCTATAAAGGAGTCTTAAAAAATCTACTTGTATAAAGTTGTTGGACCTTTTCATTTTTAACTTAACTTATTATAAACAATCAAGTTCTATAATAGCATTATTCAATAATACTTTTATACGTTATATGTAATCTGCTATTGTTACCCATATTTTCGTTCAACAGTTATTGGTACATATAACATTTGTCCCCGTAATACATATGTATTCCAATAATTTTTTTAATTTGTCTCTATTCTAATTCAGAAGACTAATATGATACATGAAACCGAAATAACATCATAGTCAAATATCAAAGTTCACCTAATATCATAGTATGATCAGTTTTTTAAAATTGTCAATATATCACCAATTTTCTTTATTAATGTATTTATGTTCGATGATTTCAGACTTGCAACTACATTCTTTTAGAATTCTGCAACAGGATTTAGATTGATTCATAGTTATAGTTTGAATTACATCATTCTCATGCACTATTTGCTTACATGGCATATTAATTTTTCCTTATATTAGAGCTCTAATGTAGATGACAATTGACAAACATACTACATTAGAAAAGGATTTTGGTGGAGCAAACTATTCAAGTGGACATGATAAAACCTTAAAACAAGTTCTCTGAGGTATGTTCATGTCTTCCACATCTGAGAATGATCTTTACAATTAAAAATATAATTGTAGCAGATTAAATTGAATATATTAAAGTTCAAAATCATCAACTGCGCATTTGAGAATATACTTTTCTATTCTCAGTATTTATTTACTAAATATTTTCTTAATATAAACCAAACATAGTAAAATGAAATCTATAAAAAAATATCACGGGTACATTTATACCAGAATTTTCGGAATCCTTTACCATATTAGGTTAATATTTTTAGCTCTTCAAAATAGTAACAACCAAAATATTAGGCGAACAAAATCTTAAAATAAAAGAAATATTTTCAGATAACTACCAAAATATATGCCGTAACCTAACACATTATTTAATATTTCAGAAAAAGATATCTAAAAGATATTTTTAACAATAAATTTTAGTTTTCTATCACCATTTTCTTCATTAAATTTAAATGATATAGTAAAGGTATTATCAAAATTATAAAAGAAAACAAATCATATAGTTTATTCAAATTTATGTACTATTAAAAATATATAAAAGGTTAATCATTTTAAAAACAAATATCATCAAATTTATATGGGTTTTTATCGGATAAACCAATAATGAAGAATTTTAGGAGTTTAACGGGTTATAGTTTTTAAATATCGGGTTTTAACTAAATCTGAACTAAATTATATATATGAATCACCATATTTGCAAGTTCGTCCGTGGATTTGGGTCGAATATGAAAATATTGGTAAACGTTATTAAAACCCCTTGAAATACTATTAAATTAGTCTAAAATATGCCAAGTAAATCTTGTATCTCATTAACTCAACCAATGTAACTCTTACAAAATATAAAGATGATGTTGTGACATAAGAGTTTACATATAAAATAGGGTAATTGTCAATAATAGCACATTTTGAAGTTTATGTCTCAAAAATGACATTAGAAGGAGAAAGTCACAAAAATGACATTCATTAAAGGGTAAAATATCCCTAATACCCTTGGTTTAAAATTAAATAAATAAACAAAAATAAATAAAAATAAAAATAAAAAATAAAAAAAATGAAAAAAAGAAATTTTTTTTATAGTTTCAGATTATATGTTTTCAGATTCGAAAATTTTATAATTTTTTTTTTGAAATTGTTTTTTTGAAATTTTTTTTTTTTCAAATTTTCTTTTTATAATTTTAAAATACTTTTTGAAACTGTTTTTAAAATTTTTATTTTTTATTTTAGTATTTGTTTTATAAAATTTTAAACCCTAATTCTAAAACTCCACCCCTTAACTCTAAATACTAAGGTTTGGATTAATTAACCCAAGGGGTATAAATGTATATTTACCTCTTTAATGAAACTTATTTTTGTGACTTTGAGCCTTGAGTACTACTTTGGGAACAAAAACTTGGTTTAGTGCTATCCTAGTCTTTTTCTCTATAAAATATCAAATAGAAAAAATTGATAAAATTATATAATTTTAAACAAAACATCATCTATATCATATGAATTTATAACTAAATAATGTATATTTTAATCAAAACACTATTTCATATCATATTTTTATTAACTGAAAAAAACCCGCGCTTTCGAAACGCGGGTCAAAATCTAGTTTACATTTTAATGTTGCATGATCATGAATATTCTATCATAATTCATAAGTTTAAAGACTAGGCATTTTCCAAATTGGTCGAATCCCTAAATACATATCATATGTAAGACAAGTCTATAACTTGGGCCGGATTCAGTTATTCAAAGTTTAAACATATATCTAAGAAGAAAACAATTTCTCTACAAATTCTTTATTTTCATTTAAAAATCGGCAAGGATTTGGCAATCAAGTCAAATAAAAAATTATCTAATCAGAAAGGTAGGTCAACAAGCAGCCAGTCACTAAAAACGATTAAGGGGCTGTTTGTTTCACCATTTGTCATCTCCATTCAAATGATTTATTTGTATGATTTATTCAGATGATCCATTCAGATTTTTGTGATTATTTGTTTGTCCATCCACATATATCATCTAGATGAATCATCTAAATGGATTTTATGTTTGTTTCTTTATTTTCATTTCCATTCAAATGAGTTTAGTAAACAAATTACCAAAATATACTTGTGTCGATTTAATCATATGTTTGATATTAATTTTAACTATATCACATTTAATTATTTAGTTTAATATATTTACATTAGAATTATTTCAAAATTAACGAGTTTTCTTTTTGCGGTTTGGACGGGAAAAAAAAGATTTTTTTGTTTTAGCGGGAAAACACATTTTTTGGTTTGGGCGGGAAAACAAGATTTTTCGGTTATGGCGGGAAAAACGAGATTTTTCGGTTTTGGCGGGAAAATACAAATTTTAGGTTTTGGCGAGAAAACACATTTTTGCCGGTTTGGCGGAAAAAAACACATTTTTGACAGTAAAATACGTTTTTTGCGGTTTTGGAAAGAAACACATTTTTTGCGGTTTTGGCGAAAAACGCGTTTTTGCGGTTTTGGCGGGAAAACATGTTTTTGCGGTTTTGGCGGGAAAATGAAACTTTTTGGTTTTGGTGGGAAAACGCATTTTTCGGTTTTTGGCGGGATAACGAGATTTTTCGGTTTTGGCGGAAAAAATGAGATTTTTCGGTTTTGGTGGAAAAACGCGTTTTTCAGTTTTGGCGGGAAAATGAGTTTTTTGGTTTTAGCTGGAAAACACGTTTTTCGATTTTAGCGGGAAATTTTTTTTTTTTTGTTTTGGCGGAAAAACATGTTTTTGCAATTTTGGCGGAAAAACGTATTTTTGTGTTTTGGCGGAAAAATGTGTTTTGGGGTGTTGGCGTGAAAACTTGTTTTTGTGATTTTGGTATGAAAACACGTTTTTCGGTTTTTGCGAAAAAATAAATTTTTGCAATTTTGGCGGGAAAATGCGTTTTTGGGATTTTGGCGTGAGAAAATAGTTTTTAGGTTTTTGCGGGAAACGTGTTTTTGTAGTTTTATCAGTTTTCGTATGTGACAGAAGTGATATTATGTTCAAGTTTATAATTTGTGAATTACATTAGGGGCATAATAGACATTATACCATTTTGAATGAACCATCTCCATTTAAGTGATCCAAATTGGTTCAGCTGAATATACTTTCAAATTAAGCCTAAATTTCTAAAAGTCATCCGGATGATCTATCTGAATGAGTTGCACTTTTAGTATCTAAACAAACAAAACTCTCATCTTCATTCAAATGACTCATCCAGATGGAGAAACAAACGGGCCGTAAGATTCTTTCACAGAAGTCTCGGTTAATTGTTAATCACAACTCAATTTCGCCAAAATGGTGTTGCAAAAGTTGGTCATCCAGATCAAGCTACCTCCTTATTTTCATCTTATTCTACGGTCATCACTTCCTTATTTATTTTAGTTGCTCTCAAAACACTCCAACACAAACCACTAAACTCAGCAACTGATAACGAACTCTTTAAGAGATTCTCAGAAAACCACAAAGAAAATATGAAAAATGGAATGTGTTTACTGCTGCTTACAGTTTCAGTGGCAGTGATCTGGTCCACAATGACGGTTTCTGCTCAATCTGACTGCACAAATGTTCTTATAAGCATGGCGCCGTACTGTCTAGGCTACATCACTGGGAACTCTTCTACTCCTTCTCAGCAATGTTGCAATCAGTTGGCTAATGTTGTTAGGCCATCTCCTGAGTGTTTGTAGGTTGTCAAAGGTGGAAGTTCACAGGTTGGGATAAATGTTAACCAAACACAAGCTCTTGCGTTGCCTAAAGCTTGTAATGTTCAAACTCCTCTTGCTAGTCGCTGAAATGCTAAGAATAGACTCTGTTTTGGGGTGTGTTCAAAAAAAAAAAAAAAAAAGACTCTGTTTTGGGGGAATCACTTTCTACTAGATTCATATTGTCGCTGTCTTTTTGTCTCTAACGCATTATGAGTTCATTATTTTCATGTGGTCCTTCAGATAATTCGCCTGCAGGATCATAAAACACTTCAGGTAAAGGGCCAAGTTGCATATAAAATAAATAAATAAATAAATAACCAGTTTTGATAATCTTTATGGAACCTAATCATATATATTTTTGACACTATCGATGAATACAACATGGAAATGGATCAAAAGAAGGTCCAAGAGCAGGGTCGTCGTCTGATAGGAGTTCTATCAAGTTCTCATTCCTTCTTCTCGCCATTCTTTCCGCAGCTTCCTACATTATCTACTCAAAAAATACTAACCTTTTCTTCAGAAACCACAAAGCTTTTGTCCTCTTAGGCATATTCTTTACTAGTCTCTGTTGAATATGAAATAATAACCCGTGTGCAAGCACCACCAGTTTTATGGTTTAAAGGCATTTGGTTTAAGGAGGCAACCCCTAAATTTTCTTTCCTGACTTGGTTAGCTGCTCATGATAGATTAGCCACAGGAGACAGACTTTTCAGGTGGAATCCTCAAGCAGTTTCAACATGCTGGCTCTGCAACTCTGCTACAGAGTCGAGGGACCACTTATTCTTTGAATACTCATTCTCTGGGGAAGTTTGGCGTGGTACAGTTCGTGGTCTGATCAGTACTACTCTGCCGGTACGATGGTCTGTTCTGCTTCAGAGATTGGTTACTGGTCTGCAAGATAGAACTGCAACTTTTCTCTTTCGATATTGCTTTCAAGCCACAGCCTACGCCCTATGGCATGAAAGAAACACGCGACGAGTGGGAGAGGCTCCTCATTCCCCTGCTAGACTCATCATTTTTTTGGACAAGCTCATTAGAAATAGAATCTCCTCTTTGAGAAGGAGAAGGGGCAATATACATGAGAAGGCTATGGAGATGTGGTTTGGAAGTAGATGATCTTTATACCTTCAAAAAATTTCCATATAGGCTTTTCTTTTTCAACTTATAAATAGCATTAGGTTGTATAAAGGTTTTTTGAAGTGAATAAAATTTAAAATTCTTTCAAAAAAAAAAAAAAGAATATGAAATAATATATTGTGGTGTTGTGTAATGTATTTTGTGCTTTATCAATCCCTACTTTCTGAGTGATATTGACAAAGAGTGTGTTGTATCTGCTGGCTTTAGGCAATAAACATTACTTTCTAGCAGGGCCGGGCCTGAATACAAGCTAATAAAGCATGTGCTTCAGGCCCGGACAAGTATTATAATTTATAGGGCCAATTATTACGACCGCAGTTCTATTGGTTTGAATCTTATGATGTGATCTCAAGGTAGTGCGTTCGAGCCATGATGAAGCAATTTTCAAACTTTTTTCTATTTTCCGAAAATAAAGGGCCAAAAATATATTTTTTTGCTTCAGGGCCAATTTTTTTCAGGCACGGCCCTGCTTTCTAGGACATAAATTGACATAAATAACACTAGACAAACATAAATCAATCTATAAATTTTGGGTTTAGATCCGGAAGCAGACCGGTGAAACGCCTGATGTTTGGGACCTAGGGGATTGCGGGGTTTGGAGTAGAACCTCCTCGTCATTTACAAACGGCTTTATCTCTTGAATGTAATACATAGCAAGCAACACATGTATTTTAGGTTATCAAATCTCATAGTAACACAAACTTAACTTTTGAACTTTTGGGCCGGTTCTAGAGATTTGTAAGGCTCATCCTATACTAGACGAACAGAACGAATAAGGCGTATGTAAGGCCACCCTTCTACTTTCCCCCTGACACTAGAAATTGTAGCCATGATATTCGATAAGAACGACTTGCCGGCAAATATAGAATAAGCCTATAGACGGCAGTTTCATCTGCTTTGTTCCTGACCATCTAAGCCAATTTTATCCTTTGGAATTCCGGAAGAGAAGGCAAGATTTCACGCTTTGTTTCAAACATATACACACACCAGGACAATACTATCAAGTTTTGCAAAAATGAATTCTGATACAAAACTTACCCTGAAGATTACAAAATCTCCCATCAAATATTAAATAACATAAAAATATTCACTGCTGATGATTTGATGAACTTCAATGCTATCAAAACTATACTAAAAGCAGAATATCAGGCTCTATGGAGGTGTCCACGTCGGATGGTAAATTCCACCAGTCATATTGCACCAAACGGCCACGTCATGCACGAGTTTATTATGGTTTGGGTACGTATTCTCGGCCCGTTTTTTGTTGTGCTTTTTTGTTTATTATAATGGTTTGGGCTTTTCTGAATTAGGCCCGGGTGAGTTCCGCGTTGTATGTGTATCCCTAACAGCGTCGTCACATACCTTTCGACTTCTATCTCTGCCGTTTCTCACCTCTCCAAATCCGTTTCCACGAGTAAATTCGCCACCATATTTTCTAATCAAACCTCATCAAGCATTCCTTTAACTCATTTAATGGATTCTTTTCGTCTTCTTCTCTATTTGCCTATTTATAAATCTCTTCTCTGATCTCATGCCTCCATTAGCGTTATCAAAATTCTCTCAAATACTCATCCCGATGAAGCCTACCCGTAACTCTTCGTCCTCCACCGAACGTCCGTCCAGCAAGAAGACCGCCGTCTCTGCTGCGTCCGCTGAGCCAAACGGAAAGTCTGCGATCCGTAACTCTCCGTCCTTCACCGAGCCCGCGTCTAGCCAGAAGATCGTCGTCTCCTCTGTGTCTGCTAAGCGAAACGGGAAGTCTATTGCTTCCTCTGCGACTGTGATGAAACCTAGCGCGCATGCGTCTGTTGCAACCGCCAACCCGATGAACCCTGTAGCTTCCAGCGGTCTCTCATCCGCTCATGGTGAACAAGTGATGTTGTTCAGGGATGTTTCACTGGGGCCACACGAAGCCGAGATGAGGTTCCGATTGATTCACCTCTGGGAGGCTCGAAATCCAAATACCAAAGTTCTCATTGGTCAAGAGATTCTCCTTATCGACGAAGAGGTTTTTTTAGGGTTTTAAAGTTTCTTTTTTTGGATTTGCACGACTGAGATAATGTTTTAAATAATTGATGATTTGGATTTATCGACAGGGAACTGTTATTCAGGGTTTTGTTCCGGCTGGTCGTGTAGGAACATTTGAACTCTCAGCTGGTTCCGTCTATAAGTTGACCAACTTTTTCGGATCCAGAAGCAAATATCAGTATCGGGTTGCTGATCATAGCGCCACCGTCTCATTCTCTTGGAATTCTTCTTTGTCGGTTCTTGAGAATCCTCCGTTTTTCTTTCTAGTAGATCGGTTCAGGTTCCACAGCTACGATGAGTTTAGGGCCAACTGTGACTCCAAGGGTGATCTCTATGGTAAGCCATGTTGAACTTATAGATACGTTTGTTAGAATATGAGAGTATAATTATATACGGGTTTGTTATATAAATATAGTATAAGTTTGATGTATACGGTTTATTATTTTGTTATATCAGACTTTGTTGGCCATATGAAGCTGGTGAGTGGGCAAACTATCACTGACCACATTGTTCTTGACGAAGCTGATATATCAGAGAAGCGGCATCTGTGTGTTCATGTTCAGTCACTTGAGTATGTTTCTCCAGTTCTTAGCCTCTTTCGTTTTGTGTTATTATTAACACATGATTTCGTCTTCTGTAGCGGACCAGTGTTGAAGCTCTATCTATGGGACCAAGCTGCATCCGAGTTCTGCCAGAAATTCAAATCTTATGGAGGGACTCCAAGCGTTCTTCTGGTCACCACAGTGAACCCTAAGCATCTTGGAGGTTAGCATTCCACTTTATAACATCATGTTCCTATTCAGAGCTTATAGAAATTATTTAAAACTACTTAAGTAAACTTTTATTGTTAGGTGAGCAGTCACATGCTATATTACGGTTAATCACATTCACTCATATGTTATTAACAGGAACCCTTGCTATCACTTCTATG